>NC_056624.2:142889650-143189650 GCF_002870075.4 Lactuca sativa
TGCGAGACCGAGCTCGGGACTGGTGGGAGTCAGTGGGGGACTCGTTGGGAGCCTCAGCGATCGAGGCCATTACTTGGTCAGATTTTGTGACCAGATTCAGGGCAGAGTTTGCACCGGCTGTCGAGTTTCAGCAGCTGGCCCGGGAGTTTTTAGACATGAGGCAGATGACTGAGACTGTGGCGGAGATCACCGCCAAGTTCCGGGAGAGGGCTTTGTTGGTGCCCCAGTATGCTGGTGACGAGGATATGAGGAGGACCCGTTATCATGATATGCTACGAGCTGACATCCGGGAGCACGTTAGCTTTTCAGCTTGCCCTACCCTGGAGTCCATGATCGCCAGGGCGAGGGAAAGGGAGATTGATTTAGAGCACATTCGGAAGAGGAAGTCAGAGGCGGGGCAGGTGGTTGGGGCTTCAGGAAAGAAGCCCAGGGGATCAGATGGGAGGCCGAAAGGCTAAGGGGGACCCGGCCGCTACGGGAAATGCGGCAGGACGCATGAGGGAGCATGTAGGATGGGATCAGCAGGCTGCTACAAGTGCGGCAAGACAGGGCACTTTAGCAGGGATTGTACTACTCCAGTTTCGGCTATTCAGACATCTGAGTTGTTGTGTTTCCACTGCAACCGGAGGGGCTACAAGAAGGCCAATTTCCCCCAGTTGACAGTTTCAGCGCCAGTAAAGGCGCCAGCTCCAGCGACCCTGCGGATCACGGATGGCCGGCAGGGCAAGGCAGAGGCTCCAGTGGTGAGGAGCCGGGCATTTCAGCTGACCGCCGAGGAGGCACGCGCTGCACCCGATGTGGTGACGGGTATGATTCTTTCCCTCTATTTTTATTTTATGATGCTATGATATTGATATGTGCTCGGTATATATTTATGTTTTAGGATCGTTCCATGTGAACGGTATCCCAGTTCAGGTGTTATTCGACTCGGGTGCATCCCGATCATTTGTGTCCCTTGCACTTAGCAAGAAGTTTCCCGAGTCTTCGGGCATGTTGGATTGCCCTTTGGAGGTAGAGATTGCTGACGATCGATCTGTGCGAGCATCGATGGTGTTTCGGGATTGCATATTGCGTCTGTTTGAGGAGCGCTACTTAGTAGACCTGGTTCCCATTCCGCTGCGTGGGAACAAGGTGATTATAGGTATGGATTGGTTGAGCCCTAATGGGGCGGTGATAGATTGCACGCAGCAGCTAGTGCGGGTCAGGACCCCAAGCGGGGGAGAGTTAGTGATTCATGGCGAGAGGCCGTAGTGTGGACCCGCAATATGTTCAGCAGCGAGGGCGAGACGCTACCTTCAGCAGGGATGCGCAAGATATGTCGCGTACGTGATGGATACCCGGGAGACGGGTAAGGCGACAGTGAGCGAGGTTCCGCTGGTGCGAGATTTCGCAGATGTTTTCCCAGAGGAGCTTCCTGGGATACCTCCGGAGCGACAGGTGGAGTTCAGGATTGACCTCGTTCCTGGTGCGGCTCTGATAGCCAAGGCACCGTATCGGTTGGCTCCTCCCGAGATGCAAGAGTTGTCTACGCAGCTGCAGGAGCTGTTAGACAAGGGATTCATTCGTCCGAGTAGTTCACCCTGGGGAGCCCCGATCCTGTTTGTGAAGAAGAAGGATAGGTCGCACCGGATGTGCATAGACTATCGGGAGCTGAATAAGGTGACGGTGAAGAACCGTTACCCACTCCCGAGGATCGATGATCTCTTTGACCAGCTTCAGGGAGCGTCTTGGTTTTCCGAGATCGATTTGTGTTCGGGATACCATCAGATGAGGGTCAGGGAGGAGGATACGTAGAAGACCGCGTTTCGGACGCACTATGGCCACTATGAGTTTGTGGTGATGTCGTTTGGGCTCACCAATGCTCCTGCCGCATTCATGGACCTCATGAACCGCGTATGCAGACCGATGCTGGATCGGTCTGTGATAGTCTTTATCGATGACATCTTGGTTTATTCCAAGACTCAGGAGGAGCATGAGGTGCATCTGAGAGAGGTGTTGGAGACCCTGAGGATGGAGAGATTGTATGCCAAGTTCTCTAAGTGTGAGTTTTGGTTGCACGAGGTGCAATTTCTCGGACACCTTGTCAACCAGAACGGGATTCTGGTCGATCCAGCCAAGGTCAAGGCCGTGATGAGATGGGAGGTTCCGAAGTCTCCATCTAAGATTCGGAGTTTCCTGGGATTAGCAGGATACTATCGGACATTTATTTAGGATTTCTCCAAGATAGTCGTACCCCTGACGCGGCTGACGAAGAAAGTCGTGGTCTTTCGGTGGGGACCCGAGCAGCAGGCTGCATTTGAGACACTGAGACAGAGATTGTGCGAGGCGCCGATCTTAGCCCTGCCAGAGGGCGTAGAGGATTTTGTGGTTTATTGTGACGCGTCCATTTCAGGGTTGGGCGCGGTATTGATGCAGAGGGGGCATGTCATTGCCTACGCTTCGAGGCAGCTCAAGCCTCACGAGGCGAACTACCCGACGCATGATTTGGAGTTAGGCACGGTGGTTTTTGCCCTCAAGATTTGGCGGCATTACCTCTACGGAGTTCGATGTACCATTTACACGGACCACAAGAGTTTGAGGTACCTCATGGATCAGCCGAATCTGAACATGAGGCAGCGTCGGTGGTTGGACGTGGTAAAGGATTATGATTGTGAGATCCTTTACCACCCGGGGAAGGCCAATGTGGTGGCCGATGCGCTTAGCTGCAAGGTGGCGCCGATCAGGGACGTTTGCATGAGGCTGACCGTGGTGACTCCCTTGTTGGAGCGAATTCGGGAGGCTCAACAGGAGGCTATCAAGGAGGAGCATTGGAACAGCGAGCGTGTGGTGGGTCAGGTTTCCTCCTTTGATTATGATAGCCGAGGACACTACACTGTAGGGTGTGGGTACTGTATCACGGAGGCGTGCGCCAGATTTTGATGGAGGAGGCGCACAAGTCCCGGTTCTCTATTCATCCCGGGGCGACGAAGATGTATAGGGATCTTCGTCTAGATTATTGGTGACCCTGCATGAAGCGGGATGTGGCATGGTACGTTGAGCGGTGCTTGACCTGCAGGAAGGTCAAGGCCGAACATCAGAGACCGCATGGCAAGATGCAGCCGTTGGATATTCCACTGTGGAAATGGGAAGATATCACGATGGATTTTATCACAAAGCTTCCCAGGACCGCGCGTGGAGTGGATTCGATTTGGGTCATCGTGGATCGATTGACCAAGAGTGCTCACTTTATCCCGATCCAGGAGAGCATATCGGCTGAGAAATTGGCCGACATCTATATCAGGGAGATCGTGGCACGCCACGGGGTGCCAGTATCGGTAATATCGGACAGGGATGTGCGTTTTACTTCCAGATTTTGGAAGAGATTTCATGACGAGTTGGGCACTCGTTTGCATTTTAGCACCGCCTTTCACCCGCAGACGGATGGTCAGAGCGAGCGGACCATCCAGACCTTGGAGGATATATTGCGGGCGTGCGTGTTAGACTTCGGTGGTAGCTGGGATACCTATCTCCCCTTGGTTGAGTTCTCGTACAAAACAGCTACCACGCGAGTATCGACCGCCCTCCATTCGAGATGTTGTATGGACGGAGGTGCAGGTCCCCGATATGCTGGGGTGAAGTTGGCCAGAGAGTCATGGGGAGCACCGAAGTGGTGCTCAAGACGACCAAGAGGATCCAGCAGGTTCGGAGCAGGCTTCAGACTGCTCAGAGTCGACAGAAGAGTTACGCCGACAAGCGTCGATCCGACTTGGAGTTCCAAGTCGGGGATATGGTTCTCCTGAAGGTGTCGCCTTGGAAAGGCGTCATTCGATTCAGGAAGCAGGGCAAGTTGGGCCCGAGATTCATCGGACCGTTCAGGGTTGTAGCCCGGGTGGGCAAGGTGGCATACAGGCGGAATCTGCCAGCTGAGCTCATCCAGATCCACAGCACTTTCCATGTTTCTCAGCTACGGAAGTGTCTAGTGGACGATTCAGCGGTAGTGCCGTTAGAGGATATACAGGTTGATGATAGCCTGAATTACATTGAACGTCCAGTCGCAATCCTCGACAGGAAGTCGAAGGATTTGAGGAACAAGAAGGTGGAGCTAGTGAAGGTGCAATGGCAGCACCGCAAGGGTTCGGAGTGGACTTGGGAGCCGGTGGAGGAGATGAAGGAGCATTATCCTGAGCTGTTCCAGGATCGAGCAGCAGACTTCGAGGACGAAGTCTAAAATAAGTGGGGGAGATTTGTAGCACCTGGTTCCTGGTACGTAAATCTCACTTGAGTATTATCATTTTTTTAGCCTTGGACTCAACGAGTCACAGGTCCGACTCGCCGAGTAGGGATGGGACCCGGGACATGTTTAAGTTGGCGACTCGGCGAGTCCATATTATGTACTCGGCGAGTCACCGCTGTTGGATGAAACCCTAAGTTTCAGGGGTTTGCACCCTATTTAAACCTCATGTCCGCCCCAAGCCAGCCCCCATTCACCTCAAAGCTCCCAACCCTCGTTCCAAAGCTTATTTCCTTGAAAGTTTGAAGCATTTTGTGTGTTCTTGAAGGATTTGAGAAGGAAGTGGAGTAGATCAAGAGGAAGGGAAGGAAGCCAAGCATCTTAGTGTTCTCTCAGTGATTTCTTTGAGGTATAACCCGTTTTCCCTCTGTTTTTATGCTTATTGCTCCATTAAGTCTTTCTTGAGCCCTTCCTTAAACTTGTATGTGCAATTTAAGTCGTAATAAGTTGATTGGCCTTTATATCTAGGCAAGATTGAGCTCCAGGAGCTCAGATTCGTTACCTTTATGGACCCATGTTGCTTGTTCACTCTAGATCTACCCTATTGAGGCATTTTGAGCCCTAAATCCCTCATTGGTGAGTATCTACACGTAAAGTTGGAAACTTTACGTGTCATTCATGTTCTAGGAACCCAGATCTGTGAATGGCATAGACTGGAATCGAGCAAAATCGCGTATATAGTGATTGCATGGCGATGACTCGGCGAGTCGTTCATACGACTCGGCGAGTCTGCTCGCGAGTCTCCGAGTTGTCCCCTTTTCGTTGTGTCGAGTGCGAGTAGTGAGTCACGGGGTGTGACTCAGTGAGTTGGAGGCCAAACTCATCCATGGAGGAACTCGGCGAGTCCATGCCCTGACTCGGCAAGTTCAAGGCAATCTCCTTAAATCAAGAACAGACTCGGCGAGTTGTTCATACAACTCGGCGAGTCACAGCATAAAGTGTTCTTCGGATGAAGATGAACTCGGCGAGTTGTTCATACAACTCGGCGAGTAGGATGAAGGACTTGAACCTCAGTTTAGAAGAACTCGTCGAGTCAACGCCTAACTCGACGAGTAGGGACGGGATCCAGGATAATCGATTGGATAGGGACTCGACGAGTTGGAGAACAACTCGGCGAGTCGGGTCAACTGAAAGTTAACTCTGACTTTGACTTATGACATGATCAGGGGTAAAATGGTCATTTTACCCAAAGGTCAGTTAGCAGTGATTGATTGAGTATGTGGTGGGAGTTGCAGCCGGTGAATTTCCGGAGCAGCAGCAGCAGTAGGTGATCAATTCCCACACAGACCAGCAGTTATTTCAAGGTGTGTTTCCTTTCCAGTAGGAACGGGTCTAAGGCACCAAGGCCGACCCGTATAGACGAGATCTTAGTACTAGAGTGTGGGCCGAGCCCGTATCTCTGGGTTTAGTCAAGTATGATATATGTGCCAATATGATAGAGTTGCTTATACTTGTTGTCTGTGTGATACTTGTATATTATGGGTTAGCGGTTGAGTGTGGGCAGGGCCCGTATCTCTCCGAGAGTGGAGTGTGGGCGAGGCCCATATCTCCCGACTAGCGAAGTGTGGGTAGGGCCCGTATCTTCACAAGTGTGGGTGAGGCCCGTATCTCCCGGCTAGCGAAGTGTGGGCAGGGCCTGTATCTTCCCGAGTGTGGGCGAGGCTCGTAACTCCTAGCTGAACGTTGTTTGATATATGCTTGCATGGTATGAGGTATTATGGGGGAACTCACTAAGCTTTGTGTTTACGGTTTTCAGTTTTGGTTTCAGGTACCTCCTCAGCTAGGGGAAAGGAGCCGGCGCGGTAGCAGCATGTCACACACACTCTCTCGTTTCCGCGGTTATGAGTTCTCTAATATTTTGGTTGATCAAATGTTGTGGTTTTCAATTTGGTTTTCGATGTGAAGTGGTTCAACTAAACAATATTTTAATTGTTAATGTTTTCTATGTAATGTTTTATAAATGAAATTTTTGGACGTGAAATTTTGGGTCGTTACAAGGATATTGAGGAGGTGAGCAGCCATATGAAGGGATTCAATTGTAACGCCCATGTTTCTAGGCTAGGCATTAATGATGGTGTAACAGTCTAGGTTAACCTTTGTAACTCATTTTGAAATAATAAGAATGTATTATTTGAGTATTATGTGTTTATTGCTTAACTGTGTGATTTAAATGAATTAACGATAAAAATAAGAGTTAAAATGATATATTAGATAAGCTCGATATCAATACATGAAGTTGTAGTGGTTGTTACGAGGATTTCGAATATATAAAGAATGCCGAAATCCGAGTTATAACGAAGAAGTTATGACCCGTCGAAGTTTCACGACAGAACCGATACGACATTGCATGACGTAAATAGTGAATTTAAGATAGAGTGATATTTAGCCTTAGTGATCTAATCGAAAGTTGTAGAATACATTAAACCGAGAGCGTGCATAAGAAGAACGTCTAAATCTGACTTCGTATGAGGAAGTTATGATTTTTCGAAGTTTCGACTTAGCGGTATGCAGCCTAATGTTCAAATATGAGATCGAGTGATTTCTAGATGGAACAATCTAAATGCGAATCGAATATCTCATCTATGGTAATGCAACGGTAAAGAGACAAACGAAAACGGACGTCAGATAAAGTAGATATGAATTTCTAACGGAGTTTTCCTGTCCCAACCTACTAAAAATAATATAATAAAAGTTAAAGTCAAAATTAGCCGATGGAGTCTAAACGAGAGTTGTAGAGAATAATCTCACCTACACGTGGATAAAAAGAACATTGAAAACAAAGCTCGTATGCGAAAGATATGAATTTCTGAAGTTCGGGGCACGAACTTCAACCCCTGTGTCAGAGCTCACGACGTGAGCAGGTGAAAGAAATCTTCCAGGGCAAGTGGCCTGATGACAAACGCCATGAAATCAAGCTCATGACGTGAGCATTAGTGGTTCACGACATGAGCATAGGATTTCAGCCTCCTATAAATAGAAAGCAAGGCCAGTCATGTTTTGTTGCTCAATTTCTTTCCTCTCACCCATATTACCTCGATTTACGTGCAAGTTATACCCCGAAGCCCTGGTATCATCCTGAGACCCGAAGCGAGCCCCGAAGCTCTAAAGATCCCAAGAAGAAAAGAGTTTCTGAGCCAAAGCTCTGCCCGCAAGGAGCCCGGTGTGTGAAGTGATCACAGTTTCACCGAAGAATACTGCTTTAAGAGTTGTAGTGTTGTCCGAGCATCGTCTTATCAAGTGAGTGCATAGTCTCTTTCATATACACGATTTTAATACAAGTATTGATGAACGTATTAGATATATGATGTGAGTAAGTGTGTAGTTTGAATTATACTCTATAAAATACGTGCTGTATTCTATCCCCCTCATGGTTGCCTTAGGACATTCATTGCCGAGGAAACCCCTTTGCAGTAGTGTCCGTCCCCGATGAAAATCCTTGATTTGGTCCTTTGTTATAGTTCTTGTCATAGGACGTAAAGTGAGGATAACGAGAATGGGTAATCGGGTTATTGTTGGTTGGTGAAATTAAATATAATTATTTATTGTGGGTTGAAAACCATATATTCTCATTAGGCTCCCAAGCCTGACCCACTTAGTTTCTTTGTACTACAGGTAGTGGCACGAGAGCATAAGTTGGAGAACTTGTGAGATGTTTTTGTTTATAGACCAGTAGTTGTATATAACTGTGTAAGGTCTATGTTTTATTGTTTATGCTTTTGTATCTGTATCGGAACATGACATCCCGAGTTTTGATATATAATGAAAATACATTTCTTTAAGAAATGCTTTGATAAACCTTATTTTATCATGTATTGTTTTGGGGACAAATTCCGCAACTTTTTTAAATCAATGGATTTACTCTGAAATTATTTTAAAAGCATAAATGAAACCAGTCTTTTCTGGCTGGGATTTGGGGATGTCACATCAGTCTAGAATGTGGGAGGAAGTCTAGCATGAAACAAAAGAGTACGAAGGACATTATTTAAGGTGCGTAGCATGCGTTCGTATTTTTCGTTTTGTTGAGAGGTGTGAGGACATGAAAAACGAAAATAAATGTCGTTTTGAGAAAAGAGAGTGTGAAATTTATGATTGTCGTCCTCACCTCCATTATCACATTGAAAAGACTTTATGTCCGTTTGAAATTGGTTGTGGACAAAATTTTTAAAGTGCACGAATTTGTCAAACACATCAGATTTGGAACGAAAAGGATAAAACCAAACATAATGAGAAAAATCATCCAAGAAAATAACATAATATTTAATACCACTCAAACTTTCAATAAGAGATGTCCGTACATTAGAATGAATTAATACAAAAGGAAACTGAGAAAAATAACTAGAAGCGCTAAATGGTAATTTGACATGTTTGCCCAATTGACATACATGACACAAAGTCGACTCTTTATTAGGAGATCATGAAATAAAATGATTTTGAACAAGGTGCTTCAGGATATGTTGACCAGGATGACCAAGACGTTGATGCCAAACGAACGGAGCAATGGAGACGAAGGCTTGAGAGTTTGAAGAAGTGACAGGATAAAGATCACCAGTGTTGTCACATCGGACGAGAATTTGTTTGGTGCAGAAATCCTTCACAGAAAATCTAAAAGAGTTAAATTCAATAGAACAATTATTTTCATGAATAGAAATCAGATTTTTAATAATAGGAGTAATTAAAACGTTTCGAAGAGTTAAGTTGCGATAAGGATTGGGAAGTGGAAGAGTAGTGTGTCCCATTTTTGTTCCACGTATTAAGGGTCCATCGCCAACTAAGACAGATGAAGAAAAATTATTGGATTTATGTGAAACAGACTTAAGTATACCTGCATTAGAGTGAAGATGCAGGGTGGCCCCAGTGTCCATGTACTAATTGGCTTGCCCCAATTTATTCAAAGTCATGGTACTAAACATTTGCGGAAGAGTAGTGGGCTCCGTACTTTGAGTTTGAGCTGAATAGGTCTACGGTTGAGAAAATGATTGTTGGGCCGACAAAAAAATTGATGTTGTTGTTGATTTGTATTTTGATGGGTTGGTTGAGATCCTGGCCCACTTGCGTGAAGGAGATGGTCATTTAGGCTTGGAAATATTCCATGAGAGTTAGGTCCAGTGGTAAGATGGGGAGTGTAGGCCCAGACCCAAGTGCCTTGACGTAGGCACTAATTATCGAGGGTCAAGTTGTTGTCGTTAGAAGCTTGATTCGAACCACCAGAGGCTTGATTTGGACCACCACCATGGAGATACCCACCTCCGTTGCTTATCCCAACGTAGCGTCCTCCTCCCCGACCACCACGGCGACCATTAAGATCCCCACGGTAGCCACCTTTTCCACCAGTGTTGTTTAGTTGCCATGAAGGTGAGTTATTTGTGGGGTTCTGCACAGTTAGGTCATGGGGGGATGATGAACTATCGGCATGAGTGGTGAGGGAGTCACGTTTTTTCGTCTTGCACCATTTGTTACTCTTCACATAAAAGAATGGATCTAGCATCCCCGAAAGATGGAGGCGGGTCACGGTGTCGAATGGTAATTGCAATATACCGGAACTTTGCAGACAAGGCATTAATCATTTATACGACAAGGTTAGTTTCGAAAACTTTGGCATCCATGTATTCTAATCGATCAACAATAGATTTGATTTGGTAGAGTAGTCTGTGATGGAAGAGTTACCAAGAGAGATGTTTCTGAGATCTCGATCTAACTGAATGATCTTGGATGTTTTGTTATCACGAAAAACGTTTTCAAGGTTTTCCCAAACTTCATAGGCTTGCCTTTCTCATAAATTACTAAAGTATCTGAAAAACATTTATATTCAACTAGTTAAGGGTGAGGCTTAGTTAGTTCCCCTACATATATATATATATATATATATATATATATATATATATATATATATATATATATATATATATATATATATATATATATATATATATATATATATATATATATATATATATATAAAAGTTTAGGTTCTATGTAAAACAAGAAACCCTAAAAATCATAAAAATGCATAAAAAAATACTTAGACATCACATATCTTTTTTTATATTATGAATTTTCGCAGCCTTTTCTTTATTTTCGTTGAAATTTTTTTTGAAAAAAAAACAAAAAAAAAAAATCGATTTTTTTATTTTTGTTTGAGCGATTTTGTAAATAACCCTGCGATTTTTAGGTAAAAAAATAGTTGTGATCTCTAAGTATTTTTTTATGCATTTTTATGATTTTTAGGGTTTTTTTTTTATTTTCCATATAACCCTTCCCTATATATATATATATATATATATATATATATATATATATATATATATATATATATATATATACACTTCAGCAAAAACTTGGTCTGCCTCTTGGCCTTCAGCATAAAGCTGATCCGCCCTTTTTGCCTTCAACATAAAGCTGGTCCGCTACTTTGTCCATTAACGTAATGCTAGTCCGCCCGAATATATTGGCCTTCCGATCGATGTTGGACCACCCTCAACTCCCCTATAATATATTAACACATATAACAAACTACATTACATCACTACATGCACCTAACTAATCTGGTCGAATTTTCCTACTATAGGGCAACACTATCCTAACATACATAGGATATATATTGGAGCACATAATATAGTGAGAGAACTCACCTAGACAATTACTCAGACGATCAACAACTATCCTTTTGACGATCCAACTGGCAAGTAACACGTATAATAAGTATTAACCTATAATACTATAACATATTAATCCTTATGACAATTTGGTAATGAAAGTAAGATCTTTCACTACTCCCAATGAATACCGAGAGTTCTATCAAATAAGGATCAGCAAGGCAGGACAGTTAGGAGGCATGACCATTTCGGCATATAGTCTTTCTGAAATCCAACGACCAAGCCAACGTAACCATTCTAGACACCTCTCATGTAAGTAGATCCATCGATATTATAACTAGGATTACTGATAAAACTTATTTATACATTCATAACAAGACTATGAATATAAATATAAGTTACACTTAAGGTGTAGTAAGTGTAGCTTAACTTACAGGAGTTTTTAGCGACAACCAGAATTCACGCAAACAGGACTTCGATACGGAGCACTTCTATTTTCTCGTCCCTCTACCTCAAAGCTTCACTAAAGTGGAGTTCTTCAAACTCCCAAAAATACTCCAAAAGTCGAACTAGATAGAGATAGAGAGAGATTTGGTGTGAGAAGTGAATGAGGCGTGAAATGCTATTTATAGGCAGATTTTGGGTATGCACACCGCAAGCTTTTAAAGGCGTGTTGCATGCTTCTGCGATGTCTCTCCTCTGCCCTGCTGCCACGTGTCGCAATTCTGGTAGTCCTCGTCCAACCTTCTATAAGTGCACGTCACATAAAACGCAGATTTTGTAAATTCGTAATTTTTTCATATGAGATCCGTTTTCGACGTTCTTTATATTCATGCGTAGCTATTGACGAGATCTACAATTTTCATTTAGACTTCGTCAGCTAATTCTCACTTTATTTTTAAATTTATAATTTTTAAAGGTCTTAGGCTGTTAAAACCCGTATAAAAATCACAACTCTTCCATACGACATATGTTCTCGACTATCTTTATATTGACGAAATTGTATATATACGAGATCTTCAACTCTCGTTTAGATTGTTTTGGCTAACAATAAACCGAATTCTATTTCAATTTCTGTGTCGTACACTGTTGCGCTGAAACTTCTAAAGATCATAACTTCCTCATATGAAGTCAAATTTAAACGTTCTCTATATGCACGCTCTCTCTTTTACGATTACTATTACTTTCTTCAAGACTAATTATCATAAATAGTCCTTTATAAAAAAAAATGTCTATTTATGTAACTAGTTGTTTATACTTTAAGGCGAAAATGAGGTGTTACAACTCTCCACCACTTATAGAGATTTTATCCTCGAAATCCCACTCCTAATTCACCTTAGGATAATGCCTACACCTTATCCTACTTGGGTTTCATGAGATCAACCTAAAGTCTAGCATGCGTTACCGTATCGAATTCGTCCATCTATACTTATTTATTCGTAGAACTTCGTTTTCTACCTTAGACGTACTCCCAAATTCCTCGTGAAATCTCCCAAAACTAGGAACTCGTTGGTCTGGACTTCTAGAATTTACACGCTAGTATTTACGATCATCTCCAGACGTCAAATGCCGACACAGATGACTTGTTATGAAGTGATTAACTATGGAAATTTACCTATGACATCCTAATGGAATCCACTTTTCGAAACACGTCTCTAAAAAGGCTTATGGTATACCGTTCTAGCATGATGTCCTATGACGTCTTTCTATATTATACCGTTAAAATGCACACGAACATAGATTACGAACAATCCTTCTACCTAGTTTAGGTGTTGCAACAACATGAATTTTAACCAAAGCTACTATAATAGTAGGTTTACTGGTTCGAAACTCTAGAATCAATACGCTAATTTTCAACTCAAATTTTTTCGTTTTATTTATTCAAATATATCATAGTATATATACAATTGCGGAAACAGAATACGAATGTGCGTGTGTACATTCGAGCCTTGCTTTTCTCATGAATCATTGAAGTACCTGAAAACATTTATATTCAACTGCATAAGCATGAGGTTTAGTGAATTCCTCAAAATATCATATCCCACAATACATATACAATGCATACACATAATGTCCTTTAGCATAAAGCGAGTTCGTCTCTTGGCCTTCAGCATAAAGATGGTCCGCTACTTTGGCCTTTAACATAATTCTAGTCCGCCTGAGTATATTGGCCTTCAAACCGAAGTTGGGCCGCCCTCAACTCCCCCCATAATATATTAACATATATAGCAAACTACATTCCATCACTCCATGCAACTAACTAATTTGGTTTAATTTCCTATTACAGGGAAACTATATCCTTACATACATATGATATATATCGGAGCACATAATTTAGTGAGAGAACTCACATAGACAATTACTCAGACGATTAACAGTTATCCTTCTAACGATCTAACTCGTAGGTAACGTGTCTAACAAGTATTAACCTATAATACTATAACTTATTAATCCCTATGACAATCTGGTAATGAAAGCCAAGAGGCGAACTCGCTTTATGCAGAGAGTTATATCGTATACGGATAAGCTAGGACAGTTGGGAGGTATGAACATTTAGCATATAGCTTTTCTGAAATCAAATAACCAAGCCAACATGAACATTCTAGACACCTCTCCCATAAGTAGATCAATAAGTATTATAATAGGGATTACTAATAAACCTTATGTATACATTCATAATAACGACTATGAATATAAACATAAGTTATACTTAAAGCGTAGTAAGTGCAGCTTAACTTATAGGAGTTTCTAGGGACAATCAAGATTTGCGTAGACAAGACTTCGATACCAAGCACTTCTATTTGCTCGACCCTCTGCCTCAGAGCTTCACTAAAGTGGAGTTCTTCAAACTCCCAAAAATACTCCAAAATTCGAACTAGAGAGTGAGAGATAGATAGATAGATAGATAGATAGAGAGAGAGAGAGAGAGAGATTTGGTGTGAGAAGTGAATGAGGGGTGAAATGCTATTTATAGACAGATTTTGGGGACGTGCGTCGCACACTTTTAAAGGAGCGTCGCACGTTTCCGTGACATCTCTCCTCTGCCCTGTTGCCACGTTTCGCAATTCTTGTGGTCCACGTCCCACCTTCTATAAGTGTGTGCCGTACATAATGCAAATTTTGTAAATTTCGTAACTTCTTCATACGAGCTCCATTTTCGATGTTATTTATATCCACGCGTAGCTATTGATGAGATCTAAAACTTTCATTTAGACTCAGTCAACTAATTATCATTTTATTTTTAAAGTTATATTTTTAAAGGGATTAGACTGTTAAAACTCGTATAAAAATCATGACTCTTATATACGACATTCGTTCTCGATTGTCTTTATATCGACGAAATTGTATCTACAAAATCTTGAACTCTCGTTTGAATTGTTTTAGCTAACAATCAACCAATTTCTATTTTGATTTCTGTGTCACACACTGTTGCGTTGAAATTTTTAAAGATCATAATTTCGTCATACGAAGTCAGATTTAGACGTTCTCTATATGCACGCTCTCGCTTTTATCATTACTATGACTTTCATTAAGACTATTTATCCTAAATAGTCGTCTATCAAAAACTTCTATTTATGTAACCGGTTGTTTATATTATAAGGCGAAAATAGGATGTTATATTTCGCAACAATTTGGCTTTTGGAAGGTTAAAGTCTTCGATGATATTATTTTTTATTCATATTATTTGATTAGCAGTAGTAAAAATTTTAGTAATTTTATTCGGATCGGGTAACTATAATGTTAGGCTATTGTTTCTATAGCTCGATTTTTTTGTTAGCTCCTTGCTAATAGTTTTTCTTATATATTGTGTTGTGAAATAATAATAATAATAATAATAATAATAATAATAATAATCATAATAATAATAATAATAATAATAATAATTAACTATTATTATTATTATTATTATTAATATATATATATATATATATATATATATATATATATATATATATTAAAGTTGTGATAAATTTCAATAGTTCTTGCTGTTGATTGGACCAAAATTTTAACAATACGTGTTCCTTTAATCCATTCTTCTCTTTCTACGTGTTTCTCCTACAGCCGCTTCTCCTTCCAATAACAAACCACAGTTATGACATCCACCGCCATATTACTTTAAGATGCAGAAGAACCCACCACCAATCCATCTTACTTTAACCCTCCACCGATTGATTCGCTCTCTAGAATCTTGGCTTTTTCCATTATCTATCGATTCCTCTCCAACTAACCCTTCCTACCTCCTCTTCCACAACCCTTTCGATTTCCCTTGGTTGACTAAAGATCCACAATCACTTGAGGTAAGTTCCTTCAACCATATTTCTGTTAACATCCACTAATCCATATTTCTATGTGTTTCTTTGTTACAGTTTCTTTTCGCCCTTCCTCTCTTCCAATGGCTTCGCCGCTTCAGCTTCGATCAGACCAGGGCCACATAAGCTATCATTGGTTTCTTCATTTCATCATCGGCCAACATAAAAAAAAATATGCGTCCATTTCGGTTTGTCGCTTGCTTTCTGAAGTGTGAGACACGATTTTAGGTTCAACAAACATTCACCGCTACTGCTTCTTTCGTCTTTGGTTTTCACAGTTTCATACTTTTGGGTTTCTGCTTCTTTGAAAACCGAGGTACCTGTTCGACTTTGAGTTTATTGTTGACTCAATTCCTTTCCATGTTTCTTGATTCAATTTCTTTCTTCATGTTAATCTTCTTTTTCTGAAATTAGGGCTTACTTAATTTGACGAACTAATTTATTGCAGAAGCTAAACCTGTAATTTTCCATTTTTCACTTCTTTGATTATTTATCTTTTGTATTTTTTTCAATATCCATTTACTATAACGTTGTTTTGATTTCACGCAGGTATTCTTTCTTTCAGTGGGCGATATTTATGCAACTTGGTAATTCTTTCTTTCATCTTTTACTCAATTGAAGTATTAGGCTCTTGCTTTAAGTTATCATCTTTGTTACTTAGATGTGTGTCCCATGTCAATTTATGAGTAATACTATTAATGAAGTTATATAACGATGGGAGACACACTCCAAGTAGTTAAAATTCATACCGAAAAGTATCCTGAAATTGCAAACAGGTACAGAATTCAAGCTTTACTTAATTATTATCAGTCCCAACTGAGACTAATTTTTCATTCCTTTTTAACTTATTTTTGTTTTTTCCTTCATTCTAATACATTAGTATTAATGATGAATTTGACTAATTTGTTAACTTATTAATGGGTGTGTCAAGCACAAAACCTCAGATATTTAGTTGGTAAATTGAAGTTACATATTAGAAAATTAGCATTGGGAAGAATTTAGTCCATTTTTCATGTTCTGTCGCCTGTAGCAAAGAAGGTTAATAGATCATGCAGGTAAAAGTGAAGGTTACTAATTGTATATGGCCCACATAAGCTTTCGGTAGGGTTGAGTTTTGGGTTTATGATGTGGTTTCAGGTGTACAAATGTTTAACCAGCCAGGTACTCTCGATTTACTTTCTCAGCTTTGTTTTGCTTTCGTAGTTTAGAATTTTTTACCAATCTTCTTCCTCATGTTTGAAACTTATGTTGTGTTGCTCATCACAGCTTCGTTTGCCCTAATTACCAGCTTTTATTCCCCCCTTAGTTCATAACCAAATTTATATGAACTCCCTCAAATCTATTTTGTTGTAGTCAACTTCAACCTTCCAACAACCCAAAATTTATGTGTTTAACAAAAGTTCGATCAGACCAGGCCCACATAGATGAGAAGGAAATACTCTTGGAGAAATTGCTGGTGAGAAAGTTGGTATCTTTAAGGTGCTTCTTCACATGACAATTCACATGCCCTTCTAAATATGTGATTTTGATAAGATCAAAACACATGTCATTTGTACTTTTTTTGTAGAAAGGTGTTCCAACATTTACTTTAAAGAAAAAGCCTCCCAATTAGATATAATTTACAATTCTATAACATTTTTAAATCCCAGAATATCACAAAATATTCATATTACACTTCAATTTAAATTACACTGTGACAGGTAAATCTTGAAGTGGCAAACATGTTGGATAGTAAATTGCTAAATGGATTACATTTAGGGCTTGTAGGGGATCACCAATATATAAATGCAGGGCTAGCCATTATGTTAAGCTCCACATGGCTCCAAAGGACAGGTAATTTGGAACTTGAGACTGTAAGTTTATGTTAAAAATGAAACATTTGTCAGCATATGTTTATTAAATCTTTCAAAAAGAAAATTTTCCATTTTTTTTGTGGTTGGATACATAATTATTTGTCTGAGAGATTCATCAAGGGACTAACAAGTGCAAAATTACAAGGAAGAGCTCAGATTATTCTTGACAATGTATGTGAAGGTGATGTAGTGTTTTATTTAGATGGAGCACATAGTCCTGAAAGCATGGAAGTCTGTGCAAATTGGTTTTCCATAACAATTGGTGGTGACAACTCCAGGGAGGACTCTGCATAGGTTAGAGTTTTAGTATTTGTCCAAGACTTTTTGTGAATATTTAAAATAGTTTAAGATGAATTTTGACATTTTGTAATTGTGTATTTGAAGATATTATTGTTCAATTGTATGTCGGTGAGGGACCTACAAGATGTATCCAAAAGGCCAAGCTAGAGGGAGGCATAGGTTACATCTCAAACAGATCATACAAGCTGAAAATTACCAAAACTATCTTCCATAATAGCAGATGGTTTGTATAATTTTTTTTTATGTTATAATGATGCAAGCCAAAATCCCTTAGTCTATAACTATCTTAAATCATTGCACTTTCAATTTGAACATAAAAACATTGTAATTTGGGTTGGATTTCAAGTGATTTCAGCTTATAAGTCATTTTCATTGTCACTTAATGGGTTAAGATGTCATTTAACTCATAGTAACCAAATGTGGAAAATATTGTACATTTTACCAAGTTGAGTAATAGAATATGTATTTTGGTAATTTTTTTGCAATCAATTGAGATCTGCTTTCTTGGGCGAGAGGAATGGAATCAGTCTTTCCAATGTTCCTGTTAATCACTTTTCGTATCTATAACTGTATGTTTTACAACTGAACACTTTCTAACCCCCGCAAAGCGGGGGTCCTTCCCTAGTTATTATTATTATTATTATTATTATTATTATTATTATTATTATTATAAAGCAAGATAGTTTTGTCGTAAAAAAAGACATTGATTAATAATCTTCAATAAAAACAAAATAGGTTTTAATCATGTTATATAGAATTCTCACATATTCACAATTAAAGGGTAGATATTAGTAACAAGAAGTAAAATTAGTTTTCTTTTAATCCTCTCATTTTAATTCTACCATAAGTATCTCATTTTAATTCTACCATAAGTATGGATGTATTTTGATTTATTTTCAAATGAATATAACTAATCGAGCAATGCTCTGATATCGAATTTGTAACCATAAAAATATATTCAATTCTCAAGTCCACATGGTGCCATGACATGTATGAATACAACTAATAAATGTTCATCAAATAGTCACCCATTAGTACCAAAATATTAAATTGAGCAAAGTAAAACATTAAATCGTGTGTTTATTTTATATTATTTTACTTTCGTGTTATACGGTTCAACCGTTCAAGATTCTTTCAAATGGCATTTATTTAATATTCAAACTTTTATAATTTTTATTAAATAATAGTAGGTAGAATTTTACCAATCTATTTACCTTGAGTAGCCACCAAGAGTTTTCTTTTAAGAAGAAAAAATCTAAAGTCAGTTGCAATAATTGTGGTTCATTTTTGCTCAAAACTTGCTAAAACACATGGGGAAAGGAGTAATCTTACCGAAGTTTGGCTGATTGAAGCAAAATCGCTCCTCTTCTTCCTTGAATAATATTTGTTCATAACAAATTTATAATCATATTATTTTTTGAATCATATAATTTTAACTTATAAAATATACCATTAAAGTTCATAACATTTTTAGATCATAATATTTTAGCATCATAATACATATTGAATTATAATGATTTTGGATTATAATATATTCAACTAAATCAAGTTTTTGTTCGTATCGAATTTTAGATCAATATATGTTTTAATCATTAAATATACGATGAAAGATCACAATGTTTTTAGATCATATTGTTTTAGGATTATAACAAATTAAGGACATCAACTAATTCAATCATCATACTTTTAGATCATATATTCTTTTAAATCTTCTAATTGTGTATCATATCATTCATTATTAGTATTATTTTGGGTAAATGATACAAAAAACACTCTTTTTATATAGAAATTCGATTTTGACACCATGTTTTTTTGTGTCAATTTTGACACTGTGTTTTTCAATTTGTTACAATTCTGACAACTTGACTGGTTAACCAGGTTACATGCTGACGTGGCATGCTGACATGATATGCTGACGTGTCAAAATTGATTTTTTTTCCACAAAAAACACTAAGTTTTCACTTTTTTCGATCTTGACACTAAGTTTAATTTTTTATTTCAATTTTGACACTATGTTTTTTTTGTTCCAATCGAACATCATTTATCAATTTTCTTCAATTTTGTCTATTTTCCATTTGAAACCGTATAAATATATTTTTTTTATTACATTTTAAACCGTATAAACATATTTTTTTCGTTTAAAAACCACATTTTTATTTAAATACAAGGTGTTTTTTTTCTTACATTCAAAACATTAGTTATATCATGCGAATCAAACTAACCATAAGCTTCTAATAAGATGTAAAAATTTGATGGGTTGCAAACTTGATATCCGAGTTTTTATCGACTACACGCCTCCAAACCTCCAAACACATTTTAAAGTTGCATATTTAATATAAAATACAATTTTTATATAACTAATACATATTTATACATAAAAATATGGTTTGAGTGTTAAAAAAATTGTATTTATACAAAACTATGGTTTTTAAATGAAAAAAAAAACATATTTATACGGTTTAAATGTATTAAAAAAATATTTATACGGTTTCAAATAGAAAATTGTCAACATTGAACAAAATTGGAAAAAATGATGTTCGATTTGGAACAAAAAAAATATAGTGTCAAAGTTGAAAGAAAAAATTAAAGTTAGTGTCAAAATCGAAAAAAATGAAAACTTAGTGTTTTTCACTTTTTTGTGAGAAAAAAATTCAATTTTGACACGTCAGCATATCATGTCAGCATGTCACGTCATCAAAACTGACACGTCATCATGTAACCTGGTTAACCGGCCAAGTGGTCAGAATTGTAACAAATTGAAAAACACAGTGTCAAAATTGACAAAAAAAAACACGGTGTCAAAATCGAATTTATATGTAAAAAGAGTGTTTTTTGTGCCATTTACCCTATTATTTTTTGTTAAAACCTACAAGCTTATAAAATAAAATATGTTATCAAAACGAACTTATTTAAAAAAAATTCAAAAAGTTCATAATATATCATTTTTTATACCAACTTCAACGGAAATTAAAACATTTTAGTTATCATCATACAACGAATGAGAAGGCAAACGGGCAACGCCGCTAAGCCCTGTTGTATGGTAAAACCAATTCTTTTGAAGACTGCATTCATAGATCTAGTGGATATAACATTGTTTTGCATGATCCGTTATAGTCTACTAAGAAGCTTCACCGCATCCGGCGCAAGGCAACCAAACGTATCAAATGCAAATCGTATGAACGTGTGTTGATTTTCCATGCACGGTTTCTCATGTTTGATGACCTTGCATGTAGCAGCTTTTAAGGTAGCATGTCTCGCCGTGAAACCCTCGGCCCTCAAACTTATGAGAGGGGATACCCCTATAAGGTCCACACATGCATGTTTCTTTCCAACCCATCCAAAAATCAAAATGTCAGCCGGTCTAAGGGTTGACCTTCCTTGTGTCGGGTTAGTCAGGAAATTCACAAGAGCCTCTTTCTTGGCGGAAACCCCAACACGCTTACATATGTCAACCAAAACATCCCTAACCATATCGTGCCTGTATTTGAACCCCGATAGTTCTTTGCAATGAACTGCATACTCGCTGAAAGAGTCCAAACATGCCTTGCGACACACCGGACATATCCCATCGGCTGGGAATATGGGAATCAGGAGTCGATATCTAAGGATGGTATGATACTCCACCGGAGACATATGTTGGTCAAACCCATCTATAGGGATAGTTAGAAGAAAATCTTGATCATGTGGTGCACGTAAACACTGGAAAAATGCTTTATGTCGAGCCGTCATATTGAAATTCACTTCTATATCTTGGATAATTTTACTAAAAATGGCACTCGTCAGTGTATTCTGGGATTTCGAGGGGGTTGTGTCCTTAGTAGTAAAATTGCTAAGATCAATATCCGAAAGCTTATTACGAAGAGAATCTAAGGCACAAGCATAATCATAATCCATATCGTAATATATGATATATAACAAATCTTTAAAAATATTTCTTATTTGGAGATGAAAATTTTTACGGCTTAGTTTTATAAAAATTTGGATTACTTTAAACAAAACGTATATATCCTTAACAACAATATATATATATTTTTAATAAAAACTAACTAAAATATTAATATAAAAAATTATTTCATTTGTTTTTCTGAATTTGGAGACGAAAAAAGATTTCAGTTATATTCTATAAAAACATGTAGTGTATCTTAAAACAAGAATATGAACATTTAAAAAAATATTTTAAAAAAATTACAAAGTCGCTAATATAATGAATAGAATAATTCCTTAAACTTTCATATAATTTGGAGATTGTTTTTTTGTGCTTTCATAAACTAAAAAGTAAAAAATATGTTTTTTTTTCTTAAAATTTTCATGATTATGTTCATTTTGTAGATAATTAAATTTTAAAAACTTTGATTTTTTTTAGAATTATTTTTACAAAAAAAAAAAAAAAAAAAAAAAAAAAAAAAAAAAACTCAAAAAAACAAATTTGGTGGAAATTAGAGAAAAAAAATATTTACCCAGATGGTGACCCATGTCGGGGGTCGCATGCAGCGCATATGTGCAACTGCTGGAGCGTGGGTTTTGACGATTTTGGAAGAAAAATATTTTTTTATTTTTAAAATACACTTCAAGTATTAGAATCAACTTATAATCAACAATGACTCATGAAATTTGAATTTGGTGTTGAGGCCAATCCCCATGTTGCAATTGAAAGAGAAAAATAAAGAGATTATAGTATAATCATTATACCCCCAATGTCCAATGAGTGATCCCTGGTTTTAATCTTCAATTCATATTCAAACCTTAGCCCTAAATATTAGAACTTGAAATCGCCCTGTTGAGCTTCCCCTCTTCAATTCTGGATCGTTCTCTCTAATTTGGGAGAACTCTAGCTAAAAGAACTCACACTTCCTTCTTAGGTGGTCCTGAGTTTTTTATTTCTAACTTCAGACACTATTTGACTAGTCTTTTAAATATCCTTTTATTTTTTTTTTTCCTAATTATATAGACATGTGTACTCAATTAACTTTCTCTCTTAATTTGCCCCACATTGCTCACTTTCTAACTAGAAGGCCCATAACATTTTCAAATCCAACCCCAAGTTTGAGTAACTTGTCAAATTTATCCCTTTCTTATTTTATTACTTTTAAATCCAAATTGCCTATTTTCTTTAAATATTATTTCTACTTACTTTTATCTTTTACTTTTTTGTATTTATTTTTATTTTTTTTAAAACTTATTTTCGCTACAAAGAGGAAAAGCTCCAGGACGTTGGTTAAATCCTCAAAATTAGAATTGTGACATTTCGCTTAGGTCTAACTAGGGCGCAAAATTACTTACGGATTGTAAGGATGGGTATGACAGCTACCCAAATTTTTTGCAAGTGTTCTAAATATTGGATAATTGGGATTTAATTTGAAGGGTGCTTATTTTGGAGTTTTTTACCAAATAATTGTTGTTGAAAAAAATATTTACTAAATCATACTGTAGTTGTTTGAGAATTATTTACTAAATCATACGTGTTGTTGTATTATTATAAAGAGGAAAAATAGATTTGAAGCAAAGCTCACGTTCTAGTTCTTCAGCGTTAGCTCCCAAACTCATACTTGTAAATGTATGTTAGCCATCAAGGTAATCAGAACCCACTCTTTGAGTCGTCCACCACTCCTTGTTATGTTGAATAATTCACCTCAAGGTAACCAAACTCCATAGTTGGAACGGTTCACCACGTGGAAAAATGCACCAATGGGATTACTCCTCTGACCCAATTACGCATCAATGTTCAAAACGATTCGATTCATCAAGAAAAGCTTATCAAACTCCTGATTTCTTCAAATTAAACCAAGCTTGAACATCAATTCTAAGAAATTCGTAAGCCCTACTTCCTTTCTGCTTTTTAGAAATTGTTTCTTTTTAGTTTTCTGATAAGGATTGTGCAATTGATTCTGAGGTTTTTAATTGACTTGGATTTCAGTAGTGTTGGGTAGTGTTAAATAACACTTCATAAAAAAATGCTTTTGTTAAGAACGGGGCTCGTAGCAGATGGTGTCCAATGAATAGTTTAAAATAACAAGAAAAGTTTCCATACGAGACACATGATACATTGATAACAATCAATCGATGTTATGAAAAGAGAGACAAATATGTCATTTATTAGAAATTTGGTTAGTTTGTTGGACAAATTGATATGATGTGATTTGGGATTTAGTGACTACAATAATGTCAGATTTTTATGTACTAAAATCATATGAGCACCATTGATTCTTACTTTTTTATAAACAGTTGCATATAAGGCCCTGATCTAATTAACTTCTTATATATTTAGGCGATCACCTGCTACTACTATATATAGATCATTATGAAATGCAAAAGTTTATTATAATATGTATAATATATGAGATTATGCACAAAAAAACATAAACCTGCAAAGGAAAAACTGAATGCAGGTTAGTTCAATTTAACTCCTATCTATGGCCATGATACTTTCAAGATTAGTTTTAACACATGCAAGTTCACCAATGACTTAAAAGTACCATAAATTAAACGGTATTCAATATGTGATTCCATATTATATGCTCTTTGTGATTGATTAGGTATGTGTTAGGCAACTGTCATTTCGATCATTCAACGGGCAAATCATGTTGCATCGTCACAGGTGGAAAATAGCGGGAAAACGTCACAAAGGTCAAGTGGTGGTCGCTGGTAAAATTGGGCGAAGATAGAAAAGTCGCGGAGATGCCTACATGGGGAAGAGGAAAAGAATTCCTTTTGTTATTTTTCTATTTCTTTATTTTTTTTTTTTAAAAGGTGGGGTCATAATAATATTACCATGTTTTGGTAATTAATTTTGAAACTACCATTAGTTGGTAATTAAAAATTAAAACTACTGTGCTTTAGTTTAAAACTCGTTTATTTTGTATAATCATTATTCTACCATAATATTTTATACAAAAAATTTGCATGCATACAAAGATTTCGTCAACACGATTTGCTAAAACAATTTTGCATTGTTGTTAAAACCAATTGAGACCAAAGTTTAATCCAAAGGGATGCAAAAAAAAAAAAAAAAAAAAAAAGCAGAAGTGGGTTGCAAAGAGGGGTCCATTGTATTGTCTTAATCGCAGTGTATCAACATACACTTTCTTATCACCAAGTCACGTGTTGGACACTTACCCTCCCCTGGCCCTTATTTTTTATTTTGTTGCTAGTTTTTTACATTTTCTACTAATTCTTTTATTTTTCTAATTTTCACCTTGACTATTGACTTCAACCTACCCATATATTTTTTCTTTTATCAGATTCTATTATTTTGTAAAACTCATGGTGAAAATTTGTGTGTACATATAAACATTGTAATATTAATCTTTATATTTTTTCCCCTCAGTTAACTTTTATTTAACAGTTTTTATCTCTCATAATTTTAATGATAAATTATTAGTATTTTATACATTATGATTTTGTCACTTGTTATATTTTAAAGTTACATTTTTGCTCCTTAAATAATTTTTTAATAATCTTTTTTTATTAATATTTTTAAAATACACTTTCAAGTCTTATTTTCGTCCGCCTCATGTGTGTTCCAAATTTTATTTTTATATTTTTGTATTCCACTTTATATGGTTTAATCGCTTCTATGGTATATATGGTGCCAAGCTGCGGTTTTCAACATACCAAGTTCTTACAGCATCGTGCGAACGGTCCAAACTCTAGTTATCAATCAAAAATCATACAACTAAAGAAAAAGAAAAAAATAAAAATAAATAATAAAAAAATGTTTCATACCCGGTTCTTATAAGTTCACGATGGGCTGATTCTATTATGGATGTCGTCTTGGGCTTTGGGTTTACCAAACGTATGCTATTTTACATTACAAAGTAAAATGACCTATTTTTTATTCTACAATTAAAATAAAAATTAAATAGATTAAATTACACGGATGGTCCTTGTGGTTTGGGGTAACCTACGCGTCTAGTCTCTAAGCAAAATTTTTAATTCGGATGATCCCTAATGTTAAAAGTTTTAACCCGCCTGGTCCCTCACTTAACATTTTGTCTGTTTTGTGGTTAGAACCCCCCCCCCCCCCCCCCCCCCCCCCCCGCGCGCGCGATAAGCACGTTGGGGGTATTTTTGTCTTTTCATACTACCCAATCTTTAAGCATGGTTTATTCGTCTTCCTCCTTCATTTCTTTCTCAATCGCAGTCTTCTCCTCCCACCTTTTTTCTCACATCCGATTTAAAATGGTGAAATGCAATTGTGGTGCGATAAGCGTTATACGGACTTCAACTACGAAAAGAAACCCAGGTAGGGCATTTTATGCTTGCCCATTAGAGGTATGATGTTGTAATTGTTTTGGGGGGTTTTCTATTTTAACCCTAGTATGTGTATGTGCTAATCGAAGTCATTGACAGTACAGGGACCAAGGTCTGGCTTTATTAAGTGGGTAGATGATGAAAAGCATGGTCATGAGCCGGAAATAAAAAATGAGGGGCTTGAAATCCGAATTCAATAACTTGAGGTCCAAAATCAGAATCTGAAGACATTGTTAATAATCAGTTGGTTTTTGTTTTTTGGGATAATTGTTAACAAGTTGTAGTGTTAGGTTTAAGATCAATTGATGTAGTTGCAGTTGTTTACAATGCATTGTAATGAATCTTATTTGTATTAAGGGTACCCTTTTATCAATGAAAATGATATTTTGTTGAACTTGATTGTATTTTACAATTTGTGAAGTATACTAGGACATTGCTAAAACTACAATGTTAAAAGCAATCAAAAGATTACATTGTTTGTCAAAAAATGAGCAAAACAGGTTACCAAAATAAAAGTAATGCCAAAAGCAATCAAGAGATTACATTGTTTGTCAAAGGCAAAGTACATTGCTAAAACTAGATACTATAATTACAACATTGTTTTTCAAAAGCAATCAACACAACCATAACAACATATAACCTAGTTCAAAATAAGACAATGTTTGTCAACATCAACCAAAACAATACATAAGCACCTAAAAGCCACATTTATAGGACACTTTTCCCTTTTTTTGCTAACAAATGCCTTCACTTTTGCACTTCCAGCACCACCAACATTCCTTGAAGTTTGTGATCCACCAGCCTTCACTTTTGCACTTCCAGCATTCCTTGAATTTTGTGATCCACTAGCCTTCACTTTTTCACTTCTAACACCACCAACATTCCTTGAAGTTTGTGATCCACCAACATTCCTTGAAGTTTGAGAACCACCAACCTTCTGTCCCTTGCAAGTCCTTGCATTATGCCTACTTTTGTTACACATAAAAGATGTCACTGATTTTTATGCTCTTGACAATTGGTTACCTTTCACCAAATCCTCAACCTCCATGACAGATCTCCATCTTTTTTTCTTTGGTCTTCCAATAGGCAAGTGGTGTTTTGGAGGGAGTAAGGTTGTAAGGCATGTAAACTTCTCCCACATGTTCCTTCCATTGATTGGCTAAAATGTAAAAGAATATATATTCTTCCATGTTTCTAACCAATACGTTCGATGGACCCAATGTTCTGGTATCTTATCAATTTCTTTGTTCTTCAACATCTCCCACATAGTTGATATTGCATGTGCGCATGGTATCCCTATTAGTTCCCACCTTCTAGATGAATATGTTTGTTGGCTCATATCTACCACGAACTGTTCCAGAAGATTTTTACTGACTTGATATTTCCCATTCCCACAGAAAACAGACCTTAATTATGTAGCCTCTTTCTTCGGTTTTCCAACCCATATCGTAGCTGTAGGAGTCAAGGGGCCTGTAGCTTTATCAATTTCCTTGTGCATAGTTACAATTTTCTTCATTAACTACTCTCTAATGTACTCCAAACATGTAATGATTGGTACATCACAACCTTCAACAATCTTGCTATTCAGAGATTCACACATATTGTTAAGCATAGCATCTGTATGAGCTCTACCTGATAAATCAATAATAATGTAACAGTCATTGTTACAAACTAATGACCTAACATTCAAATCTACATGTAAAGTGTGAACGAGACTAATGTTGAAGAGGAATGTTTTTAAGCCACTCATACGCATCATTATTAAGTTTCTAAGTTCCTCCATTGATCGTTGAAACTGTTGAACAGTAGATGCTTTTGCACAATCCCATAGCAGGTCTTTGAATTGCTTTCCCCTCCAATTAGCTTTCATGTTTTCATGGATATGACGAAGACAATAACGATGCTGTAACACCCCTAATTCTGGTATGATATTTATATTTTGCTTATTGTTATTTTCTTCAAGTTCTAAGGGGAACTCGACGAGTCGGTATCTGGACTCGTCGAGTAGAGTCGGGAATTCGAGCACGTTTAAGTTGGCGACTCGGCGAGTCCACCAGTCTGGGTGAAACCCTAATTTCAAGGGTTTGCACCCTATTTAAACAACTTTTGGGGCCTCGGGTCAGCCCCCATCACCCCTCAGAGCATCTTTCTCGAAACCCTAGAGCCCTCTTTTCATTTTGTGTGTTTTTGGTGTGTTCTTCGAAGACTTTGAGAGATAAAGGAAGGTAGATCAAGAAGAGAAGAAGGAGATCCTAGATCCTTGAGGAATTTCAGAAGAAAGTAAGGTATATCTTGGCCCTTTTCTATTTATATGCTTAAATCTCCTTTTTGAAGCCATTAAAGCCATTCTTGGACCATTTCTTGGCTTAATAGAAGCATAGAGGACTTATGGAGTTGATTAGCCTTCGGATCTAGCTAGATTTGAACTCCAGAAGCTTAGATCTAACACCTTTAGGGATCCTTTTTGCATGAAAGCTCTAGATCTACTATTATAGTGTGCTTTGAACCTTAAAACCTTCATTTGATGTTATTTACATGTAAAGTTGGAAACTTTATGTGTAAATCAAGTCCTAGGAACCCAGATCTATTAATGGTATGGACTGGTTTCAAGCAGAATCGAGTATATAATGTTTGCATGCATACGACTCGGGGAGTCGTTCTTCTGACTTGGCGAGTCGAATCGCGAGTCCCCTGTGTTTCTTTTTCGAGTTATGCCGAGTGGAACCAGTGAGTGAGAGGTGGACTCGGTGAGCTAGAGGGTTAGACTCATTCGTGGAAGAACTTGGCGATTTAATGCCCTGACTCAGCGAGTCCAAGGCAATCTTCATACTTCAAGAACAGACTCGACGAGTTGTTCATACAACTCGGCGAGTCACAGCTAGAATGATCATCGGATGAAGGAGAACTCGAAGAGTTGTTCATACAACTCGACAAGTCGGATGCAGATTGTCAGAGTATTAGTAGTGACGAGGAACTCGCCGAGTTTGCGCCAAAACTCGACGAGTAGCAGCGAGTGGAATTGAGAAAGTAAGAGTAAGGACTCGACGAGTTGGCGACCCAACTCAACGAGTCAGGTCAACTAAGTGTTGACTGTGACAGTTAGGTTGACTTGGACCAGGGGTAGGGGAGTCATTTTACCCTCAGTATTATTATCAGTATCTGATTGATGGTGCTCATGGATATTGTAGCCGGGGTGAAACCGGAGCCGCAGCAGACAGATTCTGGAGCAGTCCTTTCAACAGCTAGGCTACGAGGTGAGTTATCCTTCCAATAGGAATGGGTCTAAGGCCACAATGCCGGCCCGTTTAAGTTAGCAGTAGTTTCCGGACTTTGGTCCGATGCAGTTGTTAGTATGTTTGATGTCTTCGTGACTCAGACAGAATTATGTGTTATGTGTTCCGGGCTACGGTCCGATACAATATGCAGTGTATGGGCTTATGCTAAATGATATGTGTTATGCTAGTTGATATGTGCTTATGATATGCTATGATCGTTCAGTTCCGGACTTCGATACGATGCAGCTAGTTCCGGACTTTGGTCCGATGCAGTCAGTTCTGGACTTCGGTCCGATGCAGCTAGTTCCGGACATCGGTCTGATATAGGGGACAAGGTCCCAGTCAGTTCTGGACTACGGTCCGATGCAGTTTCCGGGCTTCGGCCCGATGCAGTGGGCAAGGCCCAATACGTGTTTATATGTTATTGTATGGTATGTGGTAGTTTGGGGGAGCTCACTAAGCTTCGTGCTTACAGTTTCAGTTTTGGTTTCAGGTACTTCCGCAAGTAAAGGGAAGAGCTCGGGATGATGGCATCGCACACACCACAGCTTCAGTCTTTATCCTGGGAGTTTGTTTGATTTGTAGTTTGATTTGATTCAGCTATTTCACGACATTTTATTATGAGTTGTGATATTTGACGTAGGGTTTTTATGATATGACAATCCGTATATGATGTTTATTACTATTTAAACAAAATTTTTGGGTCGTAATTTGGGATGTTACAAGTTGGAATCAGAGCCTTGGTTTGAGAGATTCGGATACACTCTCGGGTGTGTCTGAACTCAAACTAAGGGAAAGATAAAAAGATTTTCAAAAGGAAAATGTTTTCGAAAGAAATTTTTTTGAAGAGCGCTTAGAGAAAAAAGAGTTTTGAAAACAAGATAAGGGTGTGGTGCATGCGATCAATCGAGCTCAAGTAAGTACTCCTAAATTACCCATACAAGTTTATATTATGATCAATTGTTTCAGTTTCAGTAGAACAGTATGCTAGCATAGGACTAAGGATCTAGGAGGATACCTTATGTGCCTGCTTTGTGTGTTCCAGCTTTATGAGAATTGCATGTTAGCATCAAGTAGACAGTAGTAGGATAGCCTGTTTAGGTTATGCCTGATAGCACGAGCTTAGCATTGTATGCTAGTACAGTTTCTCATTATGAGGATAGAATTGCTGAGTAGTTTCCGTGTCCGATGCTACTTGCTTTGTGCTTTGTGGGACACTGAGTGATGGGAGTTAGCCGTTAGGTGAATGCGCCACATCACATGCGAACAGGGTTGAATAATCTCAGAGTGTTGGATTTGGCTCTACTGTGTAACTCTTGTTTGAGTCTAACCGTTGTGGGGACGAGTTCTGTACTCGAAGGATTATCTGAGCCTTGCCACATGTGATGGCATTCATGTAATGACTAAATGGCATCACAAGGAGGCCTTCAGCAGCTGAGGACTGGTAAGGATTGAGTCAGATATTTCCCTAGGGCATGCCTAGGATGAGTGTAGTAGAGATCGGCAGCAGTAGTAGTGGTCGGGTGGAGTCGAGGCAGTCCTTGGGGAAAGTATGGATAGATGTGGAAGGTAGTAGGGGCCCATACTACTGGAAGCAGAGGATCTGTACTCAAATCAAGGAAGGTCGAGATGAGACCGGAGGGTCTGTATTAGTAGTGATCCCTCGAGGTATATCAGTTTTTATGACATTTGTCGTAATGTGTTTTCAGAATGGTGGTTTTACGCTCTAGACCAGCAGGCGGCAGTTCAGATGCCAGAGGAGGATCGGGATCAGGCTCAGGAGCCGAACAGTTGGATGATTAGACCAGAGAGTTCTTCACTTCAGAAGTCACTCGTATCATTCTTGAGCAGACTCCAGTGATCTTTGGTTCGATCAAGGAGGGTATACTAGAGTTGATGGAGGAAAAGCTAGGCACCTTTCGTGCTGAGGTGGCGGCCATGATAGGGTCGCGCACGCTTACTTTCAGGGAGTTCCGAGCATGTGGAGCTCCAGACTACCACGGGGCGCGGGACCCCATAGCGAGTACTAGATGGTTGGCGGATGTGGCCAACGCATTCCGCTCGAGCAGGTGTCCCGAGGGGGACAAGGTCAGATTGGCGTCCTGTCTTCTGAAGGACAGGGCACGGGATTGGTGGGAAGAGGTTGGACATGCCATTGGAGATGATGCAGCGTTAGATGCCATGACCTGGGCTGATTTCTCTACCAGATTCAGGGGTGAGTTTGCATCGGTTATTGAGGTGCAGCAGTTAGCCAGGGAGTTTCAGGACCTCACCCAGACTACAGAGACCGTGGCGGAGATCACCGCCAAGTTCAGGGAGAGGGCTCTTCTCGTTTCTCAGTATGCAACTGACGAGGAAATGAAGAAGGCCCGTTATCATGAGATGCTACGGAGTGATATTCGCCAGTTTGTGAGCCGGTCCAGCTGTAAAACGCTGGATGACATGATTGCTAGGGCTCGGGAGAGGGAAATTGACCTTGAGATGGAGAGGAAGAAGAAGCCGGAGGCGGCTCCAGGTTCAGTGAATTTGGGCAAAAAGCCCAAGGGTTCAGATCATAGAGCTAGGAGTCAGCAGAGCCACGCTTCGTGTGGCAAGTGTGGGAGATTGCACGATGGGGCGTGCAAGGCAGGGAGTGCCGGCTGCTACAAGTGCGGCTGGACTGGACATATGAGCAGAGATTGTACAACCATTACCACCACCATTGCGGCATCATATCTGATTTGCTTCCAGTACAATCAGAGGGGACATAAAAGTCCCAGTGTCCGAGTTTAGCGGCAGCAGGGAAGGTGTCAGCACCAGCTCCTGCTACATTGAGGATTTCAGATGGCCGTCAGGGCCGAGTCGAGACGCCGGTGGCGAGGAGTAGGGCTTTTCAGCTGACAGTAGAGGAGGCGCGAGCGACTCCTGATGTAGTGATGGGTATGTATTTTTTTCCCTATCTCAGTATTTATTTCTTTATTGTTTCTTATGGTTATATGTTTTGTATAGGGTCGTTCTCGGTGAACGGCATTTCAGCTACAGTATTGTTTGATTCGGGAGCTACCCGATCATTCGTCTCTCTTGCACTCAGCAAGAGGTTTAGCAGAGCTCCAGGGGAGCTAGATTGTCCACTTGAGGTTGAGATAGCAGATGATAGGACCGTTAGGGTGGCAAGGGTGCACAGAGGGTGTTCTCTGCAGTTATTCGATGAGCAGTTTCCGGTGGACTTAGTCCCAATTCCCTTGCGAGGGAATAAGGTCATAGTAGGCATGGATTGGCTGAGCCCCAATGGGGCGGTGATAGATTGTGAGCTACAGTTGGTGAGGGTTTGCACTCTCAGTGGGGGAGAGTTAGTGATTCAGGGAGAGAAGCCATATCGCAGGCCATTTCTGTGTTCAGCAGCAAGGGCAAGGCGCTACTTTCAGCAAGGTTGTGTCGGCTATATTGCCTATATTTCAGATGCCCGGGAGAAGGGTAAGATGACAGTTGATGATGTTCCGGTGGTGCGAGACTACTCGGATGTATTTCCGGAGGAATTGCCGGGAATACCTCCTGAGAGACAGGTTGAGTTCGGGATTGATCTAGTCCCTGGTGCGGCTCCGATAGCCAAGGCACCGTATCGGTTGGCTCCCGCAGAGATGCAGGAGTTGTCTATGCAGCTGCAAGAGCTGCTAGACAAGGGATTTATCAGGCCGAGCAGTTCTCCTTGGGGTGCACCGATTTTATTCGTGAAGAAAAAGGACGGGTCGCACCGTATGTGTATAGATTACCGGGAGCTGAATAAGGTAACGGTGAAGAACCGTTACCCACTTCCGAGGATAGATGATTTGTTTGATCAGCTTCAGGGAGCGTCTTGGTTCTCCAAGATTGATTTACGTTCCGGATATCACCAGATGCGGGTCAGAGGCGAGGATGTGCAGAAGACTGCCTTCAGGACCAGGTATGGTCATTATGAGTTTGTGGTGATGCCGTTTGGGCTCACCAACGCTCCGGCTGCGTTCATGGACCTCATGAACCGCGTGTGCAGGCCGATGCTGGATCGGTCTGTGATAGTATTCATAGATGATATCTTGGTGTATTCCAAGACTTAGGAACAACATGAGGAGCACCTGAGAGAGGTGCTAGAGGTTTTGAGGAAGGAGAGACCTTTCGCGTAGTTCTCCAAGTGTGAGTTTTGGTTGCGCGAGGTGCAGTTCCTTGGTCACCTCGTCAACCAGGAGGGTATTTTGGTAGATCCAGCCAAGATTGAGGTCGTGATGCAATGGGAGGTTCCGAAGTCTCCATCCGAGATTCGAAGTTTCCTAGGATTGGCAGGGTATTACCGGAGGTTCATCTAGGATTTCTCCAAGATAGCAGTACCGCTCACCCGACTGACCAAGAAGTCAGTAGCGTTTCATTGGGGGCCTGAGCAGCAGGTAGCATTTGAGACCCTCAGGCAGAAATTGTGCGAGGCACCGATTCTTACCCTGCCAGAGGGAGTGGAGGATTTCGTAGTCTACTGTGATGCCTCGATCACAGGTATGGGAGCAGTGTTGATGCAGCGAGGCCGTGTGATAGCTTATGCCTCGAGACAGTTGAAGCCTCACGAGGCTAATTATCCTACGCATAATTTAGAGCTGGGGGCAGTGGTATTTGCCCTCAATATTTGGAGACATTACCTTTATGGGGTCCGATGTACCATTTACACGGATCACAAGAGCTTGAGGTACCTCATGGATCAGCCGAATCTGAACATGAGGCAGAGGCGATGGTTAGATGTGTTGAAGGATTACGACTGTGAGATCCTTTATCACCCAGGGAAGGCCAACGAAGTGGCCGACGCCTTGAGCCGCAAGGCAGTAGCAGCCACGATCAGAGAGATTTGTTTGAGGATGACGGTGATTACTCCATTATTGGAGCAAATTAAGGAGGCACAAGTAGAGGGCCTCAAGGAGGAGAGACAGAAGTGTGAAAGGATCGTGGGCCGAGTAGCTTCTTTTGACTATGACATTAGAGGATTGTTGACCCTTCACGGGAGAGTTTAGGTGCCGTACTGGGGCGGAGTACGGCAAGTGTTGATGGATGAGGCCCATAAGTCTCGATTTTCCATTCATCCAGGGGCTACGAAGATGTATAGAGATCTTCGACCCTATTATTGGTGGCCCTGCATGAAGCGGGATGTCGCCTGGTATGTGGAGAGGTGACTGACCTGCAGGAGGGTCAAGGCAGAACACCAGAGACCTCACGGCAAGATGCAGCCGTTAAACATTCCGGAGTGGAAATGGGAAGACATTACCATAGATTTCATCACAAAGCTTCCCAAGACTGCGCGTGGAGTGGATTCTATATGGGTTATTATGGATCGGTTGACAAAGAGTGCTCATTTTATACCGATCCAGGAGAGCATATCAGCAGAAAAGTTAGCTGATATTTATGTGAGGGAGGTGGTGGCACGTCATGGAGTGACTGTTTCAGTGGTGTCAGACCGAGATGTCCGTTTGACTTCCAGATTCTGGAAGCGGTTTCACGACGAGATGAGTACTCGTCTTCATTTTAGCACCGCTTTCCATCCTCAAACGGACGGACAGAGCGAGAGAACGATTCAGACTCTCGAGGACATGTTGCGGGCATGTGTTCTAGACTTCGGTGGAAATTGGGATATGTATCTTCCGTTAGCGGAATTTTCGTATAACAACAGTTACCACGCGAGTATCGATCGACCCCCTTTCGAAATGCTCTATGGGAGGAAGTGCAGGACCCCGATTTGTTGGGGCGAGGTCGGTCAGCGAGTTATTGGAAGCACCGAAGTGGTGCTCAAGACGACAGAATTGATCTAGCAGGTTCGTGGCTGACTGCAGACTGCGCAGAGTCGGCAGAAGAGTTACGCCGATAGGAGGCGTTCGGATTTGGAGTTCCAGGTGGGCGATATGGTCCTCCTGAAGGTATCGCCCTGGAAGCGTGTTATCAGGTTTCGGAAGAGGGGAAAGCTGGGCCCCAAGTTCATTGGTCCTTTTAGGGTTTTGGCCCGAGTGGGTCGGGTTGCTTATCGGTTGGATCTTCCGTCAGAGCTTAGCCAGATCCACAACACCTTCCATGTTTCTCATTTGAGGAAGTGTTTGGTGGACGAGTCGGCAGTAGTGCCCATTGAGGATATTCAGGTTGATAGCAGCCTAAATTATGTTGAGAAGCTAGTTGCGATCTTGGATCGAAAGGTGAAGACCTTGAGGAACAAGGTGATTCAGTTGGTAAAGGTACAGTGGCAGCACCGGAAGGGTTTTGAGTGGACGTGGGAGTCTGAAGAGGAGATATGGGGGCATTACCCCGAGTTGTTCTTAGATTCAGCAACAGCAGACTTCGAGGACGAAGTCTGAGACAAGTGGGGGAGGGTTGTCACACCCCCAATTCTGGTATGATATTTATATTTTGCTTATTGTTATTTTCTTCAAGTTCTAAGGGGAACTCGACGAGTCGGTATCTGGACTCCTCGAGTAGAGTTGGGAATTCGAGCACGTTTAAGTTGGCGACTCAGCGAGTCTATATTCCGGACTCGGCGAGTCCACCAGTCTGGGCGAAACCATAATTTCAAGGGTTTGCACCCTATTTAAAAAACTTTTGGGGCCTCAGGTCAGCCCCCATCACCCCTCAGAGCATCTTTCTCAAAACCCTAGAGCCCTCTTTTCATTTTGTGTGTTTTTGGTGTGTTCTTTGAAGATTTTGAGAGATAAAGGAAGGTAGATCAAGAAGAGAAGAAGGAGATCCTAGATCCTTGAGGAATTTCAGAAGAAAGTAAGGTATATCTTGGCCCTTTTCTATTTCTATGCTTAAATCTCCTTTTTGAAGCCATTAAAGCCATTCTTGGACCATTTCTTGGCTTAATAGAAGCATAGAGGACTTATGGAGTTGATTAGCCTTCGGATCTAGCTAGATTTGAACTCCAGAAGCTTAGATCTAACACCTTTAGGGATCCTTTTTGCATGAAAGCTCTAGATCTACTATTATAGTGTGCTTTGAACCTTAAAACCTTCATTTGATGTTATTTAAACGTAAAGTTGGAAACTTTACGTGTAAATCAAGTCCCAGGAACCCAGATCTATTAATGGTATGGACTGGTTTCAAGCAGAATCGAGTATATAATGTTTGCATGCATACGACTCGACGACTCATTCTTCTGATTCGGCGAGTCGAGTCGCGAGTCCCCTGTGTTTCTTTTTCGAGTTATGCCGAGTGCAACCAGTGAGTGAGAGGTGGACTCGGTGAGCTAGAGGGTTAGACTCATTCGTGGAAGAACTTGGCGATTTAATGCCCTGACTCGGCGAGTCCAAGGCAATCTTCATACTTCAAGAACAGACTCGACGAGTTGTTCATACAACTCGGCGAGTCACAACTATAATGATCATCGGATGAAGGAGAAGTCGACGAGTTGTTCATACAACTCGGCGAGTCGGATGCAGATTGTTAGAGTATTAGTAGTGACGAGGAACTCGCCGAGTTTGCACCAAAACTCGACGAGTAGCAGCGAGTGGAATCGAGAAAGTAAGAGTAAGGACTCGACAAGTTGGCGACCCAACTCGACGAGTCAGGTCAACTGAGTGTTGACCGTGACAGTTAGGTTGACTTGGACCAGGGGTAGGGGAGTCATTTTACCCTTAGTATTATTATCAGTATCTGATTGATGGTGCTCATGGATATTGTAGCCGGGGTGAAACCGGAGCCGCATCAGACAGATTCCGGAGCAGTCCTTTCAACAGCTAGGCTACGAGGTGAGTTATCCTTCCAATAGGAACGGGTCTAAGGCCACAATGTCGACCCGTTTAAGTTAGCAGTAGTTTTCGGACTTTGGTCCGATGCAGTTGTTAGTATGTTTGATGTCTTCGTGACTCAGACAGAATTATGTGTTATGTGTTCCGGGCTACGGTCCGATACAGTATGCAGTGTATGGGCTTATGCTAGATGATATGTGTTATGCTAGTTGATATGTGCTTATGATATGCTATGATCGTCCAGTTCCGGACTTCGGTCCGTTGTAGCTAGTTCCGGACTTTGGTCCGATGCAGTCAGTTCCGGACTTCGGTCCGATGCAGCTAGTTCTGGACATCGGTCCGATGCAGGGGACAAGGTCCCAGTCAGTTCCGGACTACGGTCCGATGCAGTTTTCGGGCTTCGGCTTGATGCAGTGGGCAAGGCCCAGTACGTGTTTATATGTTTATTGTATGGTATGTGGTAGTTTGGGGGAGCTCACTAAGCTTCGTGCTTACAGTTTCAGTTTTGGTTTCAGGTACTTCCGCAAGTAAAGGGAAGAGCTCGGGATGATGGCATCGCACACACCACAACTTCAGTCTTTATCCTGGGAGTTTGTTGGATTTGATTCAGCTGTTTCACGTTATTTTATTATGAGTTGAGATATTTGACGTAGGGTTTTTATGATATGACAATCCGTATATGATTTTTATTACTATTTAAACAAAAATTTTGGGTTGTAATTTGGGATGTTACAGATGCTCAGCGCATGGAAACAACTTTGCTATAGCAGGTAACACTCCCTATACATGGAAAATATGTATTAAAAGTATACCATATATAATGTATTAATTTGATATTAGAATGAATACCTTTTTCCTGTCTGTCATAAATGTAAAATTCGAGTTGGTTCCTAAACCCAAATCATCCCCTAGACAAGTTAGAAACCAAGTCCATGAGTTGGCACTCTCAGATTCCACAACAGTATAAGCCAATGGATATGTTCCATTATTACCATCAATTCCCTACATAAGTAAACATTTCACAATTAACCCAAAATACAACTTTTTATAATATAAATGTGGTTCATATGAAAAAAGGTTACCACAGCTGAAAGTATTTGTCCTGGGTATGGACCCTTCATAAAAGCACCATCGAGACTAACAAAGTCTCTTCTTCTAGCAGCAAATCCCTTTTTTAATGGACCAAGACAGATGTATATGCGCTTGAAAGTTCTACTTTCTGCCTTTGGATTTGGTTCATTCTCTACATCAATCTTCACAGTCGTGTTTGGGTTATGTTTTTGAAGTTCTAGAACATAATCTCTCAATAAAGCATACTAACCAACATAATCCCCTCGCACCTGATTGAGAGCTTCAATTCTAGCCCTAAACACTTTCATCTTGGAAAGTCCCACTTGGTAATCATGTTGTAGTTGTTCTTATAAAGCACGAATTAGAATAGTTGGGTTAGATTCCACCTGAGTTGGAATTTGTTTGGCGACAAACTTATAAGTACAAGCTTTAACATTCCGCGTGCGTTTAGAGACAACGATGTTCTTTGTTGTAAGATTTAACCATCCAGTTTATGTCATGTTTCCATTTACTAGCATAGAGGCTCCACATGCACTTTTCTTCATCTTCATTGTTGACTTCTTGTTGACCTTCCTCACTGTTGTCTAAGTTTCCCAGTTTTGGTATTGTCCCCCTACACACAACTCTTACCCTATTTTTGTCATTTTTTCAAAATCAAGTTCCCTTCTTATCTCAATAGCATAGAGTTTAACTCTTTCTTTAAACTCTTAGGCTGTATTAAAGGTTTGAAGGATATAAAATGGTTCAACAACATTTGCTTCATCATTCTCGTGAGTTCTTTGGATAGCTTTGATGGTCTTCTTTCGTTGAGCAACTGGTCCTTCATCCGAAGATGAGCCTGACATAAGAAACTCGTTATTTAGTACTTCATTAAGCTCCCCAACTTCATTCTCTTCTTGTACCACATTGCAATTTTTACCTCCAACCCACATTGTATCCATATCAATGTTATCATTGAAATCATTCATGTCAACTTCTACATCATCTAAGATGTTGTCATTGTCAACATATTAGTCTATGTCATTGGACTCACTAGATTCACAACCACTATCATCCCCAAATTTGTCCCTACTTCCAAATTCATCTTCATTTATGTCCTCAAATTTGTGCCCACTTTCAAATTCAGCCCATGGATCTTCTTTATCCTTGTTACCATCCCCAAATTCAACTTCATTTGTCTGCTCAAATATGTCCCCAATTTCAAATTCAACACATGGATTTTCTTCCTTGTTATTATCCCCATTATCAATAACAGTTAAGTCCATATTGTCATTTCCAGTGAGGTCCATTACATTAGCCTCTTTAGAAGCATCCCCAACAACATTTTTCCCCATTATCATACCAATCTAAAAAAAGCCTACGAGAACATGTTGGAGCTTCACTAATTTTCTTTATTTGAATTTTTGATTGATTTGGGGACATTGTGTACGTATGTAATCGGGTTTTTCCATGCTCAATATAGACTTCAATCAACTTATGCTTGGAAATAAAGGTACCCAGATGTCTGACATCCTGATCACTACCCAAAGCAAATAACTCGAAATCTAAATCTGAAAAAAGGTCGTTTAAAGTGATAGTACAAAGGTATACCTTCATCAACATAGTCTAACTATTCCATCATTTCATCAATGTCATGCACTGAGAAAGTATCCATGTCGAGTAAGTCCACATACGTTTGTTTTCCTTTGATGTACTTTCTTCCAGGAAATTTGGTGAACTCTCCTCCATGGTACAAGCTAATGGAAAAGATTGTCGGATGCCCCCCATGTGAAATAACCCACTTCAGCTTAGGTTTCAACAAAATCGAAGTTATAGAAGATTGAGAATGAAAGAATACTTACAGTAATGATGTCCAACATCGATTTCCTCCATATTTGCACGTATACGCCACAACACCATTGCGTTTCAGAGACGAAGATATCACGATTAGGGTTTTCTTATCTTGACTGTGAAATTTTTGTTTGGGTTTTCTGAACGGAAAGATGGAGTACTGAGAAAATGATCGCCTCTTCGTATACAACATGTCGGTAACTCAAGAATATTAAAAAGACAAAAATGCCCTGCATGCCTTGCACGTGGGGTGCTTTAACGAAGCAACTAGACGGAATATTAAGTGAGGGACCAGGCGGGTTACGAATTTTAACATTAGGGATCATTCGAGTTAAAAATCTTGCTCAGGCACTAGGCACGCAAGTTACCCCAAACCACAGAGACCATCCGTGTAATTCTCCATTTTAAATTTTAAATTTCTCACTTTAATTACATTAAATTAATAATTGATTCTTCATTTCAAATTTCAAAATTTAAATTTCACACTTTGATTACATTAAATTAATAACATTAGAATAAAAAATAAAATAAAATTAATATATATATATATATATATATATATATATATATATATATATATATATATATATATATATATATATATATATATATAAAATAAGGTGATATAATTTCATGCATTTATTTAAATCAACGATTATAATTTTATATAACTAAAAAAAATATCTCTTAATTAATAATTTATTTGAAATAATTGATTAATAATTTTAAGTTTTACTATGAAAGTTTAATTAATTTTAAAACCGTGCATCTAACGGGTTATAAGTTAGTACATAATAAATAAATAACCAACCACAAGGCCTAAACGCACAAAGGCAATGCACTATACAATTCTACATCCACATGCAAAACTAATTAATGAACTCTTATATTACACGAGAGTTATAAAAATAAACACTTAATCATTCTATTGAAGTTTTAAATATCAACTTGCATTTAAACTTTGAGATCTTTTGATCACTACCAAACAATCATCAATTTTTGATGATGATAAACAATCAAAAGAAATCAAAACATGTAATCAAGAGATTCAAAAGAGACAATGATAAGTTGATCAAACATGTAATCAAGAGATTCAAAAGAGACAATGATAAGTTGATCTCTTGAATTAACTAATTTGTCAACATAATCATTCAAAATAGCTAGTTCAACAACATGGGGTAAAAAAAGTTCACTCATTTCTTTGTATACACTACTAATTCCATTAAAAATCCTGTCAAAAAAATACCAGACTTCCACTAACAATAAATCAAGAAAGACACTATCAAGATTCAAGATTCAAAATTCAAGATTTAAGATTCAAGATTCATGATTCAAAATTCAAGATTCAAGATTCATGATTCAAGATTCAAGATTCAAGATTCATGATTCAAGATTCAAGATTCATGATTCAAGATTCAAGATTCAAGATTTCAAGATTCAAGCTTGAGTTCCAGTCAATGCCTTCATCTGAATATGATTAGGATCAGCAACAGAAGATCCAGATGATGTTGGAATCGCCTCATAACTCCCAAATCTCCTAACTCCAACAACTTTAGCAGTAACAGCATAAGTCACAATCAAAATGAGAACCACAAACAACACATAAACCACAAACACAAGATCAAGAATCGCAGTAGCTCTCAACTTAGAATCTTCAAGATCACATTTTGTTGACCCTTCAACTCCACTCACAACATCAAGAAGCTTATGGCATCCATCTGGTATAAAAGCATCCACATAAAGAGAAAGCCCTGTTTGCAAAGACCATAACCCCTGTAAACAGATCGAAGCCCCAAGTGCCACGTCAGCAACAAAGAGTCTCGGGTGGCATGCGAGTATGATACAGAGCACAGCAGAGATAGCTGAAATCATGGCTGAAACTGAGTCACATTTTGCTTCAAGATCAGACATTTGTAAGGAGGCTGAAGATGAAGAAGTGGAGTATTGAAGGAAGAAGAGAGCAGATGCAGTTCCAAAGAAGAGATCGGGTGGGAAGGGGAGGAGAGAGGTGGTTTCTGAGATGAGGAGAGTTAGAGAGAGAATGAGAAAGAGGAAAATAACACCTGCAGATTGGAGAGAGGTGAAGTGGTGAACAGGGGAACGACCTTTGACTAAAGGGTCTGAATCGAATGAGACTGTGGTTTGATGGATGAAGGAGATGAGAAGACAGAGGATTAAGAGGTAAATTTGAAGGTACCTTGTGAAATGTTGAGATTGAGATTGAGAATTCCATGTGAATTGATGATAGGGTTTTGTGAAGTAATCTCTAGGGGATCTTAGATGGTTTCTTGTGGTGCAGATTAAGTGGTAAAGTCCCATTGAGAGTAATGTTGATGATGTGAATATGTGGTAAATCAATCCAGACATTTTGTGTTGTGTGTTTGTTATTATCTTAACCCCTTTGTGTTTTCTTTTCAATGACAAAAGTGATGATTAAAGATGGGGTATCTCCTTTAATGCTAATTGGAATATCATCACCTTTCATTCACTTGAACCTGAAAGCAAGAAGAAGGTAGAACAATTCATCATAATTTGAATCTTGAATAGAAAAAAGCAGATCCATTCATCATATAGTGTTCATATAGAAACTGATACATTTGTTACATTATGCATAAGAATATGGATTCATAAAAGATAAAACCTAGAAATATCTCACAAGTAAGCTCATTTTAAGTTCTATATACAACTTAAACAATACAAAATCTCCCAAATTACCGAATTATGGTCAAACAAGAAATGTTACAAAGCAAGTACCATGCGAGAATGCTCTAATCAATTACAAAACATCAAGCAGTTGATCAAGATCGACTTATCAATCCTAAAATCAGCAAAATCCTAACAGTAATATACTATACAGGAATCAAAAAGGATGCAAACAAGCAAAATTTAGCAAATAAAGAAACGATAAAAGATTATAAGATAAAACAAACCTTGATCATGACCGGCGATGAAGTAAGAACCAGTAAAGTGTAAGATTTTGAGGGTTTTACTGAAATCGATCGGGGAAGAAGACTTGGGAGGGGAGAATGTCGATGACCCGATTGAGAGAACGCGCATGAAAGCAGCAAGAAGGTCAACGAGATTGAGAGTGGCTCGATCGAAAGAAAGAGTGCGATGGAATGAGATCCAGATAGGGAGTGAGATCGAGAGAGGGTTCAAGAATGAAGCGGCTGTAAAGAGTGGGGTTTTTTAGGGATCTTTTGTCTGGAAATCATAACAATTGAATAAAGGGAATTTTGGGTCGCCGAGATTGTTACTTTGTTTGGTTTGAGTTTTGGTGTTTAGTTGGGAATAAGTATGGAGATAACATTAATTTGGTAATTAAATTAAGTTTTTCTTATTAGACCTTAAGAAATGTCCAATTACATGCTATTAAATAGTTGTTGAATTATCATTTATGTTGTCATTTTTATATATTCTTAGAAAAAACTTAGAAAAACTCAATATGCTGTGTCGAAATACACGAATTAACCATCATATTTACGTTTTGTATGTTTAAACTATCTTATCTTTTAACACTATACTTGCCCATATCGTCACTTTTTTCATGTCACATTAGCATCTCCTACATTATGAAGCTTTCATTTGGCCTTCATCCCTACATATCTGACGAGTAGGTACTTCAATTTCAAGTTTGTCATCATCATCGTTGAGATTAAATCTGACACGAGCATTCGAATGATCGTTTCGAAGCACCACTTGGACGATCCATCGGTTGCAGCGTATGCCATTTTGAGCATTTTGTGACAACCTCCCAAACTATTATAATTTCGAACGCCTTCCTTTATCATCCAATTGGTGCATCTCGAGTGTTGCAGTCAAAATTGTTTCGTCACTCTTAGTGATTTGAGGTTGATTGTATAAGTTGTTATGCATGTCATTTCATTGTGAAAAAACCTTGCAATGTGCTTCCACAAATGGGTTGTCAGTTGTGTAGCTACCGTATCCTTTGATATGTTGACTTAAGAACATACCAATGTGATTATTTGATTGTTGTCCAAAGTTGATAAGGGGGGATTTTTTGTTATTCTTTTCAATTTGCATACTTTTGGTTCGGTTTAGGTTTCAGGAAGATACGTGAAGTTCGGTTGGGAAATTGGAGACATATATTATATTACTGGTGTAAGATAAAAAGGGTACCTCTTGGGATAATGAAACTGAGCGGGTGAAAAAAAAATAGGACTCTCATATTAGATAGAATCGAACTTTTGATCAATCCGGCACTTGGGAGCCTATGGATGAAGACATGGTTTCTCTGGATCCCATCGAATTCCATTCGGAGGAGGAGCCTTATAAAAATCGTATCGATTCTTATCAAAGAAATACATGATTATGATAATGTGATAGTGGTGAAGACTCGAAACCAAAAATATTTCTAATTGGTGTGTTGGAATTAGTAACGAACGATTGGTTTCGATAAGTAGGCGTGGTGTTGTTTGAAAAATCATTTAAAGCCATTGTAGTTGGGAAAAATGATTAAAATTAACGGAGAGTTGAATTAGAATGATTTTAGTTTTGATAAATAAAAAAAAAAAGTTTTAGTTTAGTTGGTAATTTATCCGAGGTAAAAAAAAGCAAAAAAAATAATAATAATAATGTATATATTATTTTTATTAACAAGTGTATATTAAAAAATGAAAGAGATTTGTGCGATGAGGTCTCAGCATTGAAGGTTTTATAGTGTGGTGGAAAATAGGGGCATTCATCACGCCTCACTACAGTCCACATCTCACTACAAGGTATGGTGTCTTAAGAATTGAATAAATGGGGTTTTGGGTCACCAAGTTTTTGAGTTTGGTATTTAGCTAGGAATAACTATGAAAATTATATTAATTTACAATTAGGTTAAATTTTCTTTGAAAATCAATTAGACCTTAAGATATGCCTAATTGTATGTTCATTAAATAATCGTTAAGTTACTATGCTTTTTATATTTTTATATTTGGAAAACCCTTATAACAAACTCAACCTATTATGTTCGAGTATCATCCTCAATTTGAATTTAGAGTTTTCCACTTATAGTGCAAAATACTATTTTGAGAAAATAAAATAGACTAAAACTATTTAAGAATTTAACATAAATAGATACAATAATAATTATATAAGTTATTATTATAATGATGATGAAGTATTTAAATGAAGAAAATTATTTTAGGCTTCAAAAGATAAAATAAATGATGATGGACTAAATTTGTCAATATAATCAAACTTAAGGATTAAAATTGAAAATGTTATAAACTTACTTGCTAAAATGCTAGTAAGTTGGGGCAAAAGTCTAAAACTTAGAAGTCCCAATAAAGACTATATTATTTTGAGGCCAAATAAATGAATAAAGACTAGAATGGTTAAAGTTGTTGAAGGGAATAGATGTATAAGCTTGAATTTTCCTATTTTCCCCTTATTCTTTGGAATGACTTCAAAGCATGAGAATAAGAGTGAAATGGAGAATTTAAGGGTGGTGGAACGAGTGGGGATTTGAAGCTAAGGATCCATAGTGAAGATTAAGCGGTATAATCTTTTCCCCGTCTTATCATATTATTGATATAGGGTTTGAACTTGAGCTTAAACTCAATTTCTTAGTGTCAAGTAGTGAATCATTTGAGTTTCTAGTTACTATTCCTTCTGTAAAATGACATTTTGTCAAAAAAAAAAATATCTCTATAGTTGCTTGATTAAAGCTTTGAGTGAGAATTTGTGGATTTCCTAACCCTATCTTTTATGAACTTAAATCTAAGAAGTGATTCATGATTCCAATGAGATTTTGATGTTAGGTATGCACTCTATAACATCATGAGGCTGCCATTTCATCCTTGCATGGTCAAATTCCATCTTCAGTAGTGGTATAATCTGGTGATTTGAACCCTATTTTTTTTGTTGATTTAAGGTGTCTAAGCCAATAATTAAATTGGTATATTCTTGAAATGAAAGTAAAGTCCTTTTCAGGTTGCCCTCAAAACTAGTAACCGAGAAAATTTGTATTGGGAGAGAGATAATTTGTTAATATATTAATTAGAAATAGTGGTTATTAATTTAGAATTAATCAGAAATTAATTAGAATTAATTTTGGGTTAAGTAGATTTAATTTGAAGTGTTGGCACTAAATGTGACATTGTTCAAAAGTTGAACGATGGAGAGCTTCTAGAACCTCTTATAATTGGACGGTTTTATGGAAGACTTATAGGGCTTATAGGAAGCCTTGTAGGATAAGTAAATGGAGTAGATACCTGCCTAATTTGAGATATTATTATTATATTCAAATTAGGGTTATCCAATGATTCCTTATCAGATATAAATAAGACCTTATGGTTTCTTATTTTCGTCTATGCTTCCTTAGCTAGCTATAGCCAAAATTTATCTGCTCTCTCCTCTTGTATTCTTGTTGCTAAGGTTTGGGTACAAACCATTAGATGCATCACCTCTTTGGTGCTAGTATTCCCAAGCTTCACCACAAAAAGGATTGGTTTGATTTATTTACAATAACAAATCAAAAGGTATGTAATCTTAACCTTGCAATTTTTGAATTACACTAGGGTTAAGGTAGTTTAGTTTTTCATTGTATGTTGTTATCACGGTGTATGACATAGATCTTTTATAGGATGCATGTACCCTATTATTTGTTAATTGTTTTCCATAATGTATAAATTTATTTGTTATAAAATCCACCAGTTGTATTAGAGCTTAGGCTTGTCAAACATTGATTGCACATAAGTTGAATCGAACTAAACCTGTTTTTTGCAAGCTACCGATCTCACGACATGACGATCTGTCTGTCACGATGTGAGATCCGATTTTCCAAATTTTCAGTAATTATCTTCCTAAGATTTATGGTGTTTTTTTTTGGTAATTATCCTGTATTAGTTCTGTTAGATTCCGAATTTTGAATGTCTTGTGTGATAATCCATAAAACCCTAAATATTAGGAGATATCCTTTTTTGATTATTTTTTAATTAGATAAATTAAATTGAATTATCTCTTATGAATTTAATAATTAATTTGATTATATGAATAATTAAAAGATAATTATAAATTCATTCTAGGTTTGAATTATTTAATTAATTATATAATAATTTAGATAATTAATGTTTGAACCTTGTATTTTGAAAAGTTTTAAAATACACATTATACTATATATTATTTAAAGTTAATTTATTATATGTATAACAAAAGTCAGTCAAATCAATAGTGTGCCTCATTCACGAAGTTGTACTCTAATGGGGGGAGGGGGTAATAAGCATAATGGTCGTCGAATGGGTGTCCACTCTCACTCACCGCTCCCTTGTATGGTGGATGGTCGTTAGCCGAACGGGTTGTATAGGACATAACCTCTAAAAGTATGATATTATAAAGTAACTAAACCTTTTTTTTAAATCTTACTTTAGGACAAAATGTGAAATGTATGCTAATCCCTGAAAACACACATCACTCTTTATATGTCGTTAGTGGAGCGTGCATGGTTAACCGATACACTAATTTGGGACTATAAAGTTGAATGATGGCAAATCGAAAATTATCATTGTTAGTGGAGTGTGTGTGGTTAACCAACACATTAATTTTAGATGAGAAATGGCATCGATGTTGTCAATCGGGTATGCATGGTTATTCACATCTTATTTGCGATCATCGGTGTCTCAGTCACAAGTTAAAGAGCATAATCTGAGATTAAACATGTCATTAATAAGATTCATTGAATCTAAAAAGATCTAGGAATTTCATGTTAGATTGAAATTGGTAAATCTGTATTACCTACCTTAATAAATTTGTAATTAGATTACAACATCCATCTTCTTTGTTGTGAATTGTGTTTTGGGTCCTAGCCTTGAGTATTAATGTTGGGTTAAAATATTAAGGATTTATATCACTAACTAAAAACTATATCTCTTTAAATAGATGTTTGGAAACGGTGAACTCACAACTACTCAAACCCAAACTTCTCCCTACTCTTGATGTTGTCAAAGAGAAGCTCACTGGTCCCAACTACATTGATTGGATGAGAAACTTGAAGATGACTCTTCGAAATGAGGGAAAAGAATATGTCCTCAATAAGCCTCTTGTCGAAATCGATCATTCCACCGCTACTCCTGAGGAAATTGCTTCCTACAACAAACATTATGATGACACCACGAAGGTTGCTTGCATCATGGTGGCCACTATGACACCAGATCTAGCCAAGTTCTATGAGGAGTACTGGCCATATGAGATTAGTCTTGACCTTGTTGGAATGTTCCACAAGAAGGCGAAACAAGAGCGCTATGAAGTACTCAAATCTCTTATGACATGCAAGCTTAAGGAAGGAGAATCGGTTTGTGCTTATGTATAGAAGACACAAAAGTACGTAGAGCAAATCTAGAGGCTCAATGTGTTGTTTGATAAGGAGTTAGCCATTGACATGGTACTTAACTCCTTTCCTCCTAGTTATGATTAATTTTTCTTGACTTATCATTTGAACAACACGAAGACGACATTGACCCAACTCCATAATTTGTTGCAAACTGCTGAGTCGGGGATGAAGAAAAATCATGTTCTTACTACAATAAATTCTCTTGTCCTATCTATTAGATTTGAAAAAGGGAAAAAGAGGAAGGCTCCTTCCCAATCAAACAAGAAAGGGAAAGCCCATGCTGGAGGGCCTAGTAGTGGATCCAATACGGAGCCCAACTTTGATGTTCCTGCGATCAGTGAACCAAAAGATTCCACTTGCTTCCATTGTAGCGAAAAGGATCATTAGAGAAGAAGTTTACCTAAATACTTGCAGGACTTGAAGGATGGAAAGATTAAGGCGTCCTCGTCAGGTATTTACACTATCCAAGTCAATGTCACATAATATTCATATTATTGGGTTCTTGATACAAGATGTGGTTTCCATATTTGTTCTGATTTGCAGGAACTAAACGATAGTGAGGAAGTGGAGCATGGGAAGCTCAATCTAATCATATGGATAGACGATCTTCACCTATTACCGAGATTGGGACTTATGGGCTTGTGCTTAGTAGTGATGTTAGGAGTGACTTATTAAATTGTTACTACTCATCAGAAATGACATGAAACATTATTTCTTTTCATGCATTGTTTAGACAAGGTTTTAAATACTCTTTTGATAATGATATTGGTTCAATTTCTACGTTCAAAACTGGTGTTTTATGTTTAAAGTTTTACCTTGTAATGGAGTGTATGAAACTGTGATTCGTGTTGATAACATAGGCAATAATGTGTTTCATATTAATTCGTCCAATGGTGTGGACAAGGCATGTTTATGGCATTGTTGTAACTCCCGATTCCTGGTAGGTATTTTAAATAAGAATTCTCATTTTTGCAAAGGGATTCGACGAGTTGGAGGCCCCAAACTCGTCGAATAGAAATGGGAATTTGGACGCGGGTTAAGAAACCTACTCAACGATTTGGGGAGCCCTAACTCACCGAGTAGGACTGCCAGAGTGAAACCCTAATTTTTCGGGTTTGCACCCTATTTAAGGACCTTAACACCTCATTGTGACCTCCCTCATTGCCCCCTCAGTCCAGCAAACCCTAATTTGTGAGCTTGAGCCCTCTTGGGTGTGTAGGAGTGAAAAGATAGTGATTCTTTGGTAAATTCTTGAAGGAGTTGAAGTTAGATGTGCTTGGTTGAAGGAAGATGCTTTTGATCCAGGGGTTTCTATGTTAAGGCATCCATATTAAGGTATAAAGTCTATACCCTGAATATTCACTTGCTAGATCTCTTCATGGAGATGTTTAGGGCTTTTAGTAGCTTGTTTTGGAACCATTTGTGGATGCATGCATGTTTTGGAGTCATGAATTCAGATCTAGATCCTTTGAGGGACTCCATGGCATAAAGGTGCCAACTTTATGGCCGTGGAAGTCCCATGCAATTTGTGAACCTCTTTTAGGGCCTTTTGAGCTAAATAGCTCGTGCATGGATTTAAAGTTAGTAACTTTATGTGATATATCAACTCTAGAGGACCAGATCTATGGATTGGATGCACTGAGCCCAATAGAAAGTGACTTAATGGATTTTGACTACGGGTAACTCAACGAGTTGTTCATACAACTCGGCGATTTGGGTCGTGGTTCCCCAATCTTTTCTGTTACTGAGTAAACCCGTTGAGTCTAGGAGATGAGTCAACGAGTTGGTCATGGTTTTGAGTTATGAAGATTGAGGAACTCATCGAGTTCAAGGAGGGACTCGTTAGGTTGTGAGTGAAATGTCTCGACTCTGTTTGAAGGGGAACTCGACGAGATGATGGACCAACTCGGCGAGTTGAGTTAACCAGGATGTTGAATTTAACCAGAATATTGACTTTGATGTTGACTTTAACCAAGGTTGACCCTTAGAGGGTTATGAAGTATGAAATGGATGCTAGAGGGTAGTTCCAAGTAAGGGTTGGGGACCATTTTGGAAAATTAGGCCATTAATGGGCTATTAGTGGGCTCTTATTGATTTTGGAGTTTTGGACTTGATTGGTTTTGGACTTGGGCCTTACATAAGTATCTTGTGGGCCAGGGGTAAAATGGTTATTTTATCCAAGTATGGATTATGAATCGTGATATAGAACCCAATTGCTAATTGAGTGATATTTTGGTATTGATAGCTCGAAGAGCTGCCAGGATAACAGTTAAGGATTTCTTGCAGTGAAGCTCAGCAGCATGAGGTGAGTTACCTTCCAGTAGAAGTGGGATGAAGGCACCAATGCCAACCCACTAGTAGTTGATTATAGTTGAGACAATTGTCTTTGTGATAATTGTATGGTATGCCACTATCTGTTATGTGTTATATGCTAGTATCTTATGATATTATGTGATAGTGGTAGGAGGGGTGAGATAGACCCCTTTATCGGTTGTAAGGACGGACAGGGTAGGTCGAGGAACCAGATATGCTTGACATGGGTAGGTCGAGCACCCCAGATATGCCTGACATTAGGTTTATGATATGTTATTATGTGGTAGTGGTAGGGGTGAAATAGTCCCCGTAACCGGTTGAGATAAACTGGAGGGTAGGTCGAGCACCCAGATATGCCTGGCAGGGTAGGTCGAGCACCCAAATATGCTTGACAGGGGTAAGTCGGGCACCCCAGTATGCCTGACAAGGGTAGGTTGAGCACCCAGATATGCTCAGCAGGGTAGGTCGGGCACCCAGATATGCCTGTCAGTATGTTTATTGTTTGGTATGGGGTATGATGGGGGAACTTACTAAGCTTCGTGCTTACGGTTATCAGTTTTGGTTTCGGTACTTCGTTTTCAAAGGAAAGGAGCTGGCGATCACAATGCATCACACTATGTTTTCCGCACATGAGATCTTTGGGATTACACTCTGATATTGTTTTATGATATCACGTTTTGATTATTGACACTTTGGGTCTTGGCATGGGATGTTATTACGGATGTTTTCATATTGTTGGTTTTATAATGACTTAATTAAAAATGAAATTTTTGGTCTTGAACTTTAGGATGTTACAAGTTGGTATCAGAGCCTTGGTTTGAGGGATTCGGGCACACTCTTGGGTGTGTCTGGAATCAAACTGAGGACTTTGTATGAAAATTTTCAAAAGAAAAATCATTTTTAAAAGGAATTTTGAAAAGAGAAAAAGAACTTTGAAAAGAACAAGGTGTGTGATGCGTGAAATTGGCCGAGCTCAAGTAAGTTTTCCCCAAGATACCCATGCATGTTATGTTATGTTATGTGATGATATGAATTGAGAATATGTGAACCGCATGCTAGATTAGGGCTAAGGATCTAGGAAGGATGCCGTATATGACTATTGTATGTGCTTGTAGACTTACTTGCTAGTACTAATCAGCCAGTGGTAGGATAGTCTTTTTAAGCTATGCCTGAGTGTATGAGCCTTTAAATTGCATGTACAGAATCCTGATTAGAGGATAGAAAGGTTTGATTGGAGTATGTTGGTTAGATTTTCCATTATTTGAATGCTGCTTGCTTTGTGCTTTGTGGGACTCTTAGTGATGTGAGTTAGCTACTAAGTAAATATGCTAAGTCACATGGGACATAGGTCGGATAATCTCAAAGTGATGGCCTTGACCCTATTGTGCAGCTCTTGTCTGAGTTTAACCATTCTAGGGATGTGTCTTTTACTCGAAGGATTATCTGACCTATGTTGCATGTCACTATATTCATGAGGTAGCTAGTTGACATTATTAGGAATCTTTCAGCACCTGAGGAAATGGGTGGGTTTAGGAACCTATGAAATCCTAGGATATGCTTCAGTGGATTAGTAGTAAGGTTTATTAAGACTTGGGTGCATCAGTTTGAGGAAGTGACTTGAAGGATTCAGGAGGATTGCTGAGAAAAGTATGGATAGGTGTGGAAGGTAGTATTGGTCCTGTACTAGTGAAAGCACAGGATCCATACTCGAATCTATGAGAGTATTGGAGAATATGAGAAGCTTCGGGAAGGAGAAGCCTTGAGTATGTTTTGACCGGTGGTTTTTGTGGATTTCTATTTTGGAGATGAGCACTCAGGGAGGCGGTTTTGGTTCAAGATTAGGTCTCGGCTCAGGTGGTGAGCCAGTCGAGGGAAGGACTACCAAGATTTTGAGTTCTTGTTGGATTAAGGAGATGGAAGGTGTTTTCCGCACTAGTCCCTACCCCATAGAAGCTAAGGTTCGGTTCGCCTTGGATCTCCTGTATTGGGCGGTAAGGAGTTTTTGGGAATTGATTGTGCTATATATGATGCTTTCTGAGTTGGACACTATGTCTTGGGAAGATTTTGTAACCCGGTTTGGGACAGAGGATGTTCCAATTATTGCAGTTCAACCGTTGGCAAGTGAGCTACTGAGTGTGACAGGGTGTCAGGCCCTGAAGGATATGACTTCCAGAGTCCAAGAACGTGAGGTCGATTTGGAGCACATTGGGAAGAGAGGGTCATGCTAGGCACATATAGTAAGAGGGTCCCGAGAAGAGACCCAAGAATTCTGATCATAAGGTGAAAGGCCATCAAGGTTGGAGTCAGTGCAACATGTGCGGAAGAGTGCACAAGGGAGTTTGGCACTCCAAGGGTTTAGGCTGCTACAAGTGTGGCAGGGTTGATCCCGTCAGCGTGGATTGTCCTCAGGGGGAAATCCATTTTGTTTTCTCAGCGATCAGGTGGGCCACAAGAAGTCCAATTGTCTGACGACGGGAGGATTAGCGAGCGCGCCTATCCCAGATACTTTCAGGATCACCGATGGACGAGAGAGTAGAGCCAGAGCTCCAGCAGAGAGGATTTGGACTATACAGTGACATGTAGGAGAGGTCAGGATTTCAACAAGAAAAGTTGCGGGTATACATCTTTTGCTCTTTTTCAGTTCTATCCGTATTTTATGGTTGTTTTCTTGCATCGGGTTTGATCAAGTGTATCTATGGGGTCAGTTCTTTACTTATGTTTGGATTATATTTTTAAGAAATGTCATATGCCAATTGCCTACCGTGAATTACTGAGTAGTTAGTAAGAGGTCGTTCCCCTTTTGCTGGATTGGGGTGTTTAGTGTTCTCTCGGTTCATAGTGAAGAATGGTCAGGGGTACTATGTAGAAGGCATGTGGTTATTTTCATCAAGCTAGACCACCCGTATCGATGAGATATAGTGGTTTTATCATGTTTTCGGGTATGGTTGATAATTACCTATGGAAGGACTTATAGGTTCTAGCACTACTGACGCTAGGAGAGGAGTGGTAGCAGAAGGATACGGGTGTAGTCGCACAGGTTGTTTGACCATTGGATGTTCCAAGGGAATTGTATTTTTTGCATGGGCCATTGTAGCACCCGGTTCCTGGTACGTATCTCATTCAAGTATTTTTTTCACATTTTGGAATGGACTCGGCGAGTTAAAGGCCCAACTCGTCGAGTAGAAACGACTTGGACCCAGGGGATAAGTGGCGGACTCGTCGAGTTGGCAACAAGACTCGACGAGTAGACCCTGTCTGAACAAAACCCTAATCCAAGGGTTTGCACCCTATTTAAACATCTTATTCAGCCTCCCTCGTCCCCTATGCTCTCAGAACACCTCACATTAAACCCTAATCATCTTTGGTGAAGATCTAAGGCCTCTTTGGTGGATTTTGGTGGTTTGTGATCACAAGAAGGAAGGAAAATCTTGAAGATCCAAGAGGAAATCAGAAGATCTTGAGTTTGTACTGCATCTACAGTTCTTTGGAGGTATAAACTTTATACCTTGCTCATTCATGTTCTAGATCTCTTTTTGGAGTGAATTAGGGCTTTAAGGAGCCATTTTTGGTGACCAAATATGAGTGCAAGCATGGTTGAGGCTAAGACTCCAGATCCAAGGTCCTTAGGGGACTACAAGACATAAAGTGGCTGACTTTGGGGCCTTAGAAAGCCCCATGCATTTTAAGAGTTTCTTTTAGAGCCTTTTGAGCTTATTCTCCCGTGCATGCACATAAAGTTTGTAACTTTACGTGCTAGATCGATCTTAGGAGCCTAGATCTATCTTTTGGACAAGTGTTGTACATCAGAAATCAAGAAATGAGACTTGGATAACCTCGAATCGGCGAGTTGTTCTTGGGACTCGGCGAGTCCGAGGCTTGACTCCCCTTTTCTGTTAGGGTTCAAAGGAACCCAGTTGAGTGTTAGAAGGGCTTTAGAGGGTCCAAGGGAGTGACCCAACGTGGTGGACTTAGCTATAGACCTGGAGTTCATAGGACTCGACGAGTGCATGAGCAGACTAAGCGAGTCCATGGAAATCTCCCAACTTTTGAAGGTGAACTCGACGAGTTGTTCATACAACTTGGCAAGCCAAGGACAAGACTTGTTTGTAGGACGAGGATGAACTCGACGAGTTGTTCATACAACTCGGTGAGTCGGATGAAGGTTCATTCGAGGTTGTTTTAGAAGGAGAACTCGTCGAGTCATTGCTAAACTCGACAAGTAGAAGCATGAAGAAGGGCATATGAAGGGTAGGGACTCGACGAGTTGGAGGCCCAACTCGGTGAGTCAGGTCAACTGGAAGTTGACTTTGACTTAGTCAGGGGTAAAATAGTCATTTACCCTAAGAGCTGTTATCAGTGTCTGACTAAGTCTTTTATGGGAATTATAGCCAGAGGACCACTGGAGCAGCAATCAGACATCTGTAGATCAACTTTTCAGCAGTCAGCCTTACGAGGTGAGTTACCTTCCAGTAGTGGTGGGTCTACGGCCACAATTCTGGCCCAACAGTAGGAGTTGTATGTTAGATGATTGTCTTTGTGATATCATCTAGGTTTGCTACTACCTGATAAGTTATATGCTGGCATGTTAATTTATATGTGATAGTAGTAGAGTTCGGTTGTTAGGACCGAAGGGTAGGTCAGGCACCCTAAATACGTCTGACAGTATGTTATGAGATGTTTATATGATGGCATGACATGTTATATGTGATAGTGGTAATAGGAGGGGAATAGTCCCTAAGTTCAGTTGTTAGGACCAAAGGGTATGTAGGGCACCCCAGATATGTCTGACAGTATGTTTATGTTATGATATATGTGATAGTAGTAGTAGGGGTGGAATAGTCCCAGAGGTTTGGTTGTTAGGACCGAAGGGTAGGTCAGCACCCCAGAATGGCCGTACCGGGTAAGTTGGGTACCCCAGAATTGCCTGACAGTATGTATGTTATATGATTGTATGGTTTGTGGTACGATGGGGGAACTCACTAAGCTTCGTGCTTATGGTTTAAAATTTTTGTTTCAGGTACCTCTTCAGCAAAGGGGAAGGAGCTGGTGCGGTAGCTGCACATGATACACCCTCTCGTTACCTTCCGCATTATGAGATATTATGGGATTGTACTCTGACATGATATTATTTTCAGTATTTGGGTTTTTAGACAAGATACATTGTTTATGAGATGATATGATTTCACATTGTTACTTACAAACGTTTTGCAAATCCATTAATTAAAAATGAAATTTTTGGACGTGAAATTTGGGTTGTTACAAGTTGGTATCAAAGCCCTGGTTTGAGGGATTCAGACACACCCTCAGGAAATTTTTGGACTCAAATCGAGGGATTAAAAGATTTTTACAAAGAAAATGGTTTTCTAAAATCTAAGTTAAAGAGTTTTGAGAAAGAACAAGGTGTGTGATGTGCGCGACCGGCCGAGCTCAAGTAAGTTTTTCCCAAAAGTACCCATACAAGTTTATGTTATGATTATTAGTTTCGGTAGAACATCATGATAGATTAGGACTAAGGATCTAGGAATGATGCCTTATGTGCCTATTATATGTGCTTTTGAACTACATGATAGTGTTGATTAGACATAAATAGGATAGCATGCTTAGGTTATGCCTGATTACATGAGCTTATGTCGCATGCTAGTACAGATTCCTGTTATGTGGATAGAATTGCTTGAGCTTGTTTCCCTTTTTGTTTGAACGTTGCTTGCTTTGTGCTATGTGGGGCTCAGAGTGATGGGAGTTGGCTATTAGGTGGGTGCGTTAGGTCACATGCTATCAGGGTTGAATAATCTCAGAGTGTTGGATTTGACCCTACTGTATAGCTCTTGTTTGAGTCCTAATCGTTGTAGGGATGAGTCCCTTACTCGAAGGATTATATGAGCCTTGTGGCATGTGACTGTATCCATATGGTGGCTAATTGGCATTGCAAAGAGGCCTTCAGCAGCTGAGGACTGGTTTGGGTGGAGTTAGAGGTACCCTAAGGCAAGCCTAGGATGGGAGTAGCAGAGATCAGTAGTAGTAGTAGTAGAAGTGACTTGGTGGAGTCAAGGCAGTTCTTGAGGAAAGTACGGATAGATGTGGAAGGTAGTATGGGCCCGTACTACTGAAAGCAGAGGATCCGTACTTGAGTCGAGGAAGGCTGAGACGAGACCAAGAAACTTGTGATAGATGTGATCCCTCTAGATGTATCATTATCATTAACGGTTGTCATTATGTATTGCAGAATGGTGGTACTACGTCCGAGGCCAGCAGTTAACAGTTCAGGAGAGGGATCGGGTTCGGGTTTAGGTTTCGAACCAGTGGATGAGAGGCTACGTGATTTCATCGTGTCCGAGATCACTAGAGGCATCCTTGATGTGACCCCGGTCATCTTTGGGTCGATCAAGGAAGGGATTATCGAGTTGATGGAGGATCGCCTCAGGGCGTTCAAGAGTGACATGGCGACCAGCCAGTCAGGATCACACACACTATCCTTTAAGGACTTCAGGAGCAGTGGTGCGCCGGATTTCCATGGGGCGAAGGACCCCATTTTGGCCAGGCGGTGGATTGCAGACATTGAGTCTGCATAGTTGACCAGCTTCTGCCTCGAGGGGTCGAAGGTACGATATGCAGCAGGATGCTTGAGGGACAAGTCTAGGGATTGGTGGGAGTCGGTTAGTGACTCTATGGGGGCCTCGGCTATTGAAGCTATGACATGGCCGGATTTTGTGATTTAGTTCAAGGCTGAGTTCGCACCTACGGTGGAGCTTCAGTAGTTGGCCCGGGAGTTCCTAAATATGAGACAGACGACAAAGACGATGGTGGAGATCACCGCCAAGTTCCGAGAGAGGGCTTTATTGGTGCCCCAGTATGTGGGAGACGAAGATATGAGGAGGACCCACTATCACGAAATGCTGCGAGCCGATATTCGGGAACATGTCAGCTTTTTAGCTTGTCCCACCCTGGAGTCCATGATTTCCAGGGCAAGGGAGAGAGAGAGATTGATTTGGTGCACATCCGAAAGAGGAAGGCCGATGAGGGACAGATGACTGGGGCTTCGGGGAAGAATCCCATGGGATCAGACGATAGGCCGAAAGGTTGCAGGAAATGCAGCAGGACACACGAGGGGGCATGTAGGTTGGGATCGTCGGGCTGCTACAAGTGCGGCAAAATGGGGCATTTCAGCAGGGATTGTACCGCCCCTGCACCCACTATTCAGACATCCGAGTTGTTGTGTTTCCACTGCAACCATAGGGGCCATAAGAAGGCCAATTGCCCCCAGTTGACAGTAGCAGCGCCGGTGAAGGCGCCAGCTCCAGCGAACCTGTGGATTACTGATGCCCGGCAGGGCAAGGCAGAGGCTCCAGTGGTGAGGATCCGGGCCTTCCAGTTGACTACTGAGGAGGCACGCGCCGCGCCCGATGTGGTGACGGGTATGATTCTTCCCCTCTGATCTATTTATATGATGTTTATGATATTGATATATCCTCTGTATATATATTGTTGGATTAGTGTCTAAATCCATAACTATTTGGTATGTACTTGACCCGATTATGAGCTTGGTCCTTTTGGGTTGCCTTCACCATAGCAATATGTAGGATGAATTAAGGAGAGAAAGGTTTAATTATGATTTATTAATATATTATAAGAATAATATATTAAAGGAGAAATCATATTGTTTAATTAATATTAGTCAAGAATTAATTAAGAATTAATTTTGTGGCTAAAACAGATTAATTAAACTTAAGGGACTTATTGTGTAATTATAAGATAATTACATAAATGGGCTTATGGACTCCATAGAAGGTGGAGTGGACAAATTCTATGGGGAAACCCATTAGAAATCATCCAAGGCTTCTAAAGAAGGAGTCCATGGGCTGCTTAGGGCTTAAGCAGTCAAATTAGGGTTTCCTTGTTAGATAACCCTAATTGCCTAAGTATATAAGGAGCCCTTAGGCACCAAAAACGTGGCTAACACTTGGATTAGGGTTTCCAGCCGTTTTTGGTGCCTCCCCTCTCTTCCCTCTTCATTCTTGTTGCTTAGTGGTGTTTGTGACTCCATTAGAGGTGCAACACTTGAGGCACTAAGCTTTCTGAAGCTAAGGATTGATTGTTATTGCTATATAACAATCTAAGGTCAGATCTAAACTCTATTTTATGTTAATATGATTAATTGTATGCTAGATCTAGGGTTTATAGCTTTGGATATTCAATTGCATGTTCATTAGACAAACTAGATCCAAAAGCTATTAGGTTGTGCATGTACACCATAGGAATGATGTATTGCTTAAAACCCATCATATATATATATATATATATATATATATATATATATATATATATATATATATATATATATATGTATGTTTAGGATCATTCCATGTGAACGGTATACTGGTTTAGGTGTTTGATTCGGGCGCTACCCGATCGTTTGTTTCTCTTGCGCTTAGCAAGAAGTTTCCTGAGTCTTCGGGCATGTTGGATTACCCTCTAGAGTTCGAGATTGCGGACGACCGGTCTGTGCGAGCATCATAGGTCTTCCGGGATTGTGTTTTGAGTTTGTTCGAAGAGTGTTATCTATTGGATTTGGTTCCCATACCATTGAGGGGGAACAAGGTTATTATTGGTATGGATTGGCTAAGCCCTAATGGGGCAGTGATCGACTGCGCACAACAGTTGGTGGGGATCAGGACCCCAAGGGGGGGGAGAGCTAGTGATCCAGGGCGAGAGGCCACAGTGAGGACCAACTTTATGTTCAACAGCGAGAGCGAGGCGCTACCTTCAGTAGGGTTGCACATGATTTGTCACCTATGTTACGGATACTCGGGAGGCAGGTGAGGCGACTGTGGGCGATGTGCCCGTGGTACGAGAATTTGCGGATGTATTCCCCGAGGAGTTGCCTGGGATACCTCCGGAAAGGCAGGTGGAATTCTGGATCGACCTCGTCCCTAGTGCGGCTCCGATAGCCAAGACACCGTATCGGTTGGTGTAACGCCCGTGTTTCTAGACTAGGCATTAATATTGACATAATGGTCTAGGTTAACCTTTGTAACTCATTTAGAAGAAATGAAAAGGAATTATGTGAATATTATGTGAATTATGTGTTTTATGCTTAATTATTAGGGTTTAATTAATTAAGAATAAAAATGAGCATCAAAAATTAAATTTTAGATAAAGCCAATATCTATTAAGAAACTTGTAGTGGGGGTGAAAAGGATTACGGATCTATAAAGAATGCCGAAATCCGAGTTATAACGAAGAAATTATGACCTGTCGAAGTTTCGCGACAAATAGGCACGGTGTCGAATGTCGTAAAAAGTGAGTTTTTGATAAACTACTTTTTGGCCTTAGTGATCTAAATGAAACTCGTAGTGTTCATTAAACTGAGAGTAGGTATAAAAAGAACGCCCAAATCTGACTTCGTATGAGGAAGTTATGATTTTTCGAAGTTTCAGATTAGCAGTAGACAGCTAAAAACTCGAATTTTAGATCGAGTAATTTTTAGCCGACACGACCTAAACGAGAATCTAAGGTCTCGTCATTTATAGCACAATGGTAAAAAGTCTGACGAAAATGGATGTCGGATGAAGAAGTTATGAATTTTTAACGGATTTCCTGTCCCGATCTGTTAAAAATAATAATATAAAAATTAAGGTCAAAATTAGCCGACGAAGTCTAAACAAAAGTTGTAGAGTGTAATTTTACCTACACGTGCATATAAAGAACGTCAATAACGGAGCCTGTATGAGAAAGTTATGGATTTTACAAGTATGGGCACAATTTTCAAGAAAATTTGCAAGGAATGGTGTTGGCCCCGTGATCGTCGCATGCATAGCCCGTGTGCAACATGCATGTCACTTGCTGATTTGACCGAGGGTTCGGTCCAATGATCTTCCGACGCCTCGCTTCTGACTCATCGCCCGAGCCTCGCTGGCCCAATCCGAAGGCGCCGCGTGCCCGTCGCGTGTCCGAAGCTCGCACCCGCCACCTGTCCTCACTCCGCGGATGCCACCTTCCTTCGCTGAATCCTCCTTCTCGGCCGAACCCTTGCAGCTCTCCCCTATAAATAGTGGCCTTGCGAGACTTCCCGAGTAATTTTGGGAAATTGCCCATTTTTACCCCCTTTTCAATATTTTGGTTATTTTGACCTCCCCCGATGCCCCGAGATCATTTCCAACGCCCGGAACACGTCCCGGAGTGCCCGAAGGCCCGGAAAATTTATCTTTTCGGTTTTGAAGCCCGACCTTTCGTAGAGCCCAGTTTCTCAATAAAACTCCCGGTTTTATTAGAAACGATCGTTTTAGGAAAAGAATTGCTGCCCAATTTTCATTAAATCAGGTGAGTGTATAGTCACTTTCACCTTACACATAGATATGAAGTATTTACCTTAAAATACGTGCTATGTGTAAATATATTAATTGTTTATTTGAGGTGACTATTGAATTGATGTTTTATACAAGTTTTAAACTGTATATATATATATACATATATATATATATATATATATATATATATATATATATATATATATATTATCTGCAAATATGTTGGGTAAAACATGGGTATATGAATTAGATGATGTGTGATGAAATAAAAGTGGTGAGAGGTATCGATGTTTAAGATGATCTAGTCATCTAGTGTGACAACCCGAAATTTCCATTCTGAACAAACCATATGAAGTCAATAGAAGTTAGAACAGTTACAGTGAAATTCCAGACTTTTGGGTATAAGTTTGAGTATTTCAGGATTTACACTTAAGGAGATATTAGGAGAGTGGATGCACTAGGGTTTTGTGCAACACTGTTATTCCAAAACTCTAGGATATTAGGATTCAATCCCGGAATAAAAATATTTTCTGCCAAAAATCCCAGGACTATATATAGAAATCTGAACCATATTCATTCATTAGTTACATTTCCAACTAGAGAAAAGTCAAATTCTCTCTCACGGATCTTCAGGTTTTTATCCCAAATCGTGAGTACTTCTATCTAGTTGTATTATATAGCGTAGATTGTGTTTAATAACATCAAAATCATGTCAAAACACTAAGATCTGTGAGTTTACCGCCCAAGAACACCTTGGGGAGTAAACTCCTTTTTAAGGGCCAAAGTGTGCCCAATGTCCCTCAAAGCCTTGGAAATGAAACTAGAAGCTACCATTACATGTTTAGACCACAAAATCACTTAGAAACAAAGGCTAGAAGTGAGTTCACGGCCAAGGATGTTCTTGGGCCATGAACTCCATTTTTAGGTGCCAAAACACCCTAAAAACCTTCCTTAAGCCAAGAAACTAATTTAGACATGTACCCTAATGAGTTTAGGACTAGCAAACACCCTTAGAACACCAAGAGTAAGGTGTTCACGACCAAGAAGTTCTAGGGCCATGAACTCCATAAAATAGTGCCAAATGGTGCTATAAACTCTTCTAAAGCCTTGTACAATAGCCTAGTTTAGTTCCTAGTTAATTTAGGGACTTGAAAACACCATAAACATCCTCCCAAGGGAGATTACGGCCGTAATCTCCAAGGGATATGGTCCCAGGGCCGTAAACTCCTAAAAGGAGTTATATTATGCCCTAAACTCTTCCAAGGACCAAGCCATTAAGTAGAAATGCTTCATAGGACCTTATAGAGCATCAAACATAAAATGGTAACATAAGTATGAGCTTACGGCTGTAAACTCATGAGTTTACGACTGTAAACTCATTTAGTAGTGTCTTTAGGGCTGTGAACTTCATGGTGGAGTTTTCCTTGAGCCCTATACACAATAGCTTCCCCTACAAACACTTAGATGCAATCCTAGAGGCTAATAACACTTGATAAAGGTGTTTAGCATGTCCTAGGGTGTCTTGACTTGTTTATTAGTTGTTTATAGACTAATTTGTTACATATATGTGATATTATATGTTAACTAGGATCATAGAGTGTGTTCAAGACTTCACTTGACACCTAGCCATCCTACCTCTTCAGTTCATCCGTATCACCCACAACAGGTGAGTTCATACCCCTTAATCAATGTTTTAACTGTTTTTAAATTTTTTTTGGGGGGGGGGGGGGATACAAGTAGAATTATGCTAATTATTATATCAATCACATGTGATTAATAAGCAACATTCAAATGATTGGCTACTCATTAACCGTTTTACCAAACAGTTTCCTTCAAATGTTTTTCATAAACACTTTATGTGTTTAAAACTCCTTATTAAACTGTACATTTTACTCTGTACGTTTCCATTCAAACTCATTTATAATTTTGTTTCAAACAAATGTTTCCTTACACTTAAACTGTTCTATCAAACCCATGCCTTCAAACCGTTTTATAGATTGACATCATGTCGATCTTTTCTTAGATAATAATTATGTTCAAAGGTTTTACAAAACTTATTTTATGCTTTTATATTATAAATTGCATGCCTATATATGTATAGTTATATAAGAAATGTTGAAAGGACTTAGGAAGGCTATCCACCCTGTTTCCTTTTCCTCAATTTGGATGTGGTCTGGTGGGATATCGGGTACCCGTCCGAAGGTCGTTTAAATATTAGTTATATATCATGTGTACATTTATAGTCATAAATGTCCTTCCAGTTCATCCAATGCCCTTGGGTAGCAAGGGTATACATCCATGTCCATACGTACCAGTTAGATTACTAGTAAACTACCATATGGGTAGTTTAGGAAGATACTAGAACTATTACTAGAACGCGATATCATACAATGAGTCAGTTCATTCATGAGTCAATACTTTCTAGAACACTACAATACATTACTATACTTGCTAGATAGAGAGAGCATACATTACAGCTAGAACATTACAGTACATTACTATACTTGCTAGATAGAGAGAGCATACATTACAGCTAGAACATTACAGTAAATTACTATACTATTACATAGATATGTTTACATGATCACACTTACATGAGTACGCTTACATATACATAGAACAGACGTCACTAGGTGCTATAGCATGGAACCAGTTCAGGATCTAACTATACCGATGAATCACAACGCAATTGTGATAGTTATATCGAGTATACATGATCATAGTAATGTGGATGCTCACGGCTTGCATACATGCAGGGGTCGTGGGTAGGTCCCAAAATCCCTTTGACAGTGGAGCGTATAGCCTGGGATCTAGCCATCACATTATACCTTATCCCTCAAATAAGGCAATTGAGTACCGATGTAGTTATTTATAACAAATGCTACAGTACTTAGAAGAATTACCCTAGACTTAAGGTAATTGGTACGGTTGTAGTTCGGCACTACACCATAGTACTATTTCATTTTCCCATTACATTCACTTCGTGAATATTCACACGACGCACGGTAATGTAGAAAACTATATTTTTGGTTAATGATAGTCAGACTTGGGAAAATACACACTCTTAATAGAGACACACACAGACACTAGATGCCTTGGTAGAATGCTACATAGAGATCAGTTAAGTCTTAGTAGAAGACTCCCTATTATAATAGTAGAAATCATAGGGATTTCTAGGGTTTTTCAAACATTTACAGTTGTTTTACAAACATTTTCATACTTACAATTCATATACATTTTAATACTTACAATCCATACTCATACAAATTCTTACATACAAATTAAGACACTAAAATACTTATGATCTCACCAGTTTTAAAGCTGATACTCTCTTTCAAAATAACTTGTATCCTCAGGTCAACCATAGACAGGTACCGATGCAAGGTTCAGGGAAGATGGTGCTCGATCAAGACGCATCTTTCATTTTGATTTATGTTTTAGTGTTTATCAAAATTTGACAGAACACACTTGTATAGTAATTATATTATTAATGCAATGGATGATGTTGTTGCTTGTTTACTACTTTTCATTGTTGTGATACTGTACATGACGTCCTCCGCCCCAGAACGTTTCCGCCGTTCTTGGTTTTGGGGTGTGACATCTAGCAAAGTATAGACAACGGCCACAGACTATTTTAGATAGCCAAGTGGAACGTTAGTAGACTTGTAATCGGTACGTATGTTTGAACTATATGTTCATTAGGTATTTTTGAACTATGTGTTCATCCATTAGTTCTTCCTTTTGACACTATTACGTGTCGGGGTACGGGAGCGTACGGGAGTACTTTATCAGTATTTTACCTATACTTTTATTTGGAAGAACTTTGGAGTCTTTGTTCTTTTATGAAGTGATTGGACAAGCTTCATGAGTTAGTGATATAGATCATGAGTTAAATAGTGGGTGTGTGATGAAAGGTGAGTTGGATAGATGAGATGATCAGTAATATAGATCATGAGTTGAGAGTGAGTGGTGAAATATGGGAAATGCTTTTACCCAAATGTTGGTGTGAGTGGTGCAATATGAGAAAAGCCCTTACCCAACGTTGACCCCCCTCATTCAGCAGAGTAGGGATGACAACCATGGACTGTTCTAGATGGTATGCGGAACACTAGCAGGCTCGCAACCTGTAGGTGTTAATGGACTTGAGTGTTCATTCGTTGTACCCTAAACCCCCCGTCATTCAGCAGAGTATGGATGGCAACCATGGACTGTTTTGACGGTCTGTGCAACACTAGCAGGCTCGTAACCTGTAGGTGTTAATGGACTTAAATGTTCATTCGTTGTGCTCTATTCCCCTCATGAGTGCCTTTAGGGCAAGTAAGGCTGGGGAAAACCCCTTAATTATGTTCATCAGCTGTATGGAAAACCCATTGACATGTATTGCGGGGGAAAACTCCCGTGGGAAATATCGTCGATGAATAAGAGCTATGGACTTAGTATATGGAAAACCCATTGACATGTATTGCGGGGGAAAACTCCTGTGGGAAATACCGTCGATGAATAAGAGCTATGGACTAGTACATGGTGACGATGTGACTTTGTGCCTATTTGACATAAATTGCTGAAGGAAAGCAATGTTGTTACCTTGTTGGTTGTTTTATGTTAGGATGTATTGTTTGACATAACTTGCTGAGGGAAAGCAATGTTGTCACCCTGGTGTTTGTTTTATTTGACATAAATTGCTGAGGAACCCCCAAAGCAATGGTGTCATCCCTTGTGAAAAAATCCTTAGGCTAGGTCCCTTGTGATGGTTGTTTTAGGGACGTAAAGTGAGGATAATAGGAATGGGTAATTAGGGTTATTTTTGGTTGATGGAATTAATAAATTTATTATTGACTGAGAACTTAATAAGTTTATTATTTATTGTGGGGTGAAAATCCTATATGCTCACCGGGCTCCCAAGCCTGACCCACTCATTTTATTTGTATCACAAGTATCGATACGAAGTTGCTTTACACTGAGAGATTAAAAGAGAAGCAGATCACTAGTGTAAATGAATGTAAGTTTTGTTTATGCTTATGTTTTTGTATTGACAATAACATCCCAATGGTTTAAGTAAATAAAATACATTTGTTCGGAAATGATTTGATAACATATTTATTATGTTTTTCTGGGAATAAATTCCGCAACACTTTTAATCAAATGATTACTCTGAAATTATTTAAAAAAAAGCATAAACGAAATCGGTCTTTTCTGGCCGTGAAATTGGGGATGTCTCAGTTGGCTCTTCCTGAGATGCAGGAGTTTTCTACACAGCTGCAGGAGTTGTTAGACAAGGGATTCATTAGACCGAGCAGTTCGCCCTGGGGAGCCCCGATTCTGTTTGTGAAGAAGAAGGATGGGTCGCATCAGATGTGTACTGATTACCGAGAGCTGAATAAGGTAACGGTGAAGAACCGTTACCCACTTCCGAGGATTGATGACCTCTTTGACCAGTTACAGGGAGCATCATGGCTCTCCAAGATTGATTTGCGTTCGGTGTATCACCAGATGAGGGTCAGAGAGGAAGATGTGCAGAAGACTGCTTTTTGGACATGTTATGGGCACTATGAGTTCGTAGTGATGCCTTTCGGTCTCACTAATGCTCCTACCGCGTTCATGGATCTCATGAATCGCGTATGTAGTCTGATGTTGGATCAGTCTGTGATAGTATTCATCGACGATATCTTGGTTTACTCCAAGACGCAGGAGGAGCACGAGGAGGATATGCGAGAGGTTTTTGAGACCCTGCGGAGGGAGAGCTTGTACGCCAAGTTCTCCAAGTGTGAGTTCTGGTTGCGCGAGGTGCAGTTTCTTGGGCATTTTGTCAACCAGGACGGTATTTTGGTCGACCCGGCCAAGGTAGAGGCCGTGATGAGATGGGAGGTTCCGAAGTCTCCATCTGAGATTCGGAGTTTCCTGGGATTAGCCGGCTATTATCGGAGATTTATCCAAGATTTCTCCAAGATAGTCGTACCCTTGACACGGCTGACGAAAATGGCCGTAGTATTTCGTTGGGGGGCTGAGCAGCATGCTGTATTTGAGACATTGAGACAGAGATTGTGCGAGGCGCCAATCTTAGCCCTGCCAGAGGGCATGGAGGATTTTGTTGTGTACTGCGATGCGTCCATCTCAGGCTTGGGCGCAGTTTTGATGCAGAGAGGGCATGTCATTGCTTACGCTTCGAGGCAGCTGAAGTCTCACGAGGCGAACTAGCCAACGCATGATTTGGACCTGGGGGCGGTTTTTTTCCCTCAAGATTTGGCGTCATTACCTCTATGGGGTTCGTTGTACCATTTACACGGACTACAAGAGCTTGAGGTATCTCATGGACTAGCCGAATCTGAACATGAGGCAACATCGGTGGTTATATGTGGTGAAAGATTATGATTATGAGATCCTTTACCACCCGGGGAAGGCCAATGTGGTGGCCGATGCGTTTAGCTACAAGGCAGTGCCGATCAAGGATATATGCGTGCGGATGACTGTGGTGACTCCGCTGCTGGAGCAGATCCGAGAGGCCCAATAGGAGGCTATGAAGGAGGAATATCGGAAGAGCGAGCGTATTGTGGGCTAGGTTTCCTCTTTTGACTATGATAGCTGAGGATTGTTGACCTTCAGCGTAGGGTGTGGGTGTCAGATATTGATGGAAGAGGCGCACAAATCCCGATTTTCCATTCATCCCGGGGCGACGAAGATGTATAGAGATCTTCGTCTTGATTATTGGTGCCCTTGCATGAAGCGGGATGTAGCATGGTATGTGGAGCGGTGCTTGACCTGTAGGAAGGTCAAGGCCGAGCACCAGAAGCCACACGGCAAGATGCAGCCGTTGGATATTCCCATGTGAAAATGGGAAGATATTACCATGGACTTCATCACCAAACTTCCTAGGACCGCGCGGGGAGTGGATTCCATATGGGTCATCGTGGATCGGTTAACCAAGAGCACCCATTTTATACCGATCCAGGAGAGTATATCGGCCGAGAAGTTGGCCGACATTTACCTTCGAAAGGTGGTGGCTCGGCATGGAGTGCCAGTCTCCGTGATTTCCAACAGAGATGTGCGCTTTACTTCCAGGTTCTGGAAGAAATTCCACGATGATTTGGGTACTCATCTGCACTTTAGCACCGCATTTCACCCGCAGACGGATGGGCAGAGCGAGCGGACCATCCATAATTTGGAGGACATGATATGGGCATGTGTGATAGACTTCGGTGGTAGGTGGGACACTTACCTCCCATTGGCTGAATTCTCCTACAACAACAGCTTCCACACGAGTATCGATCGCCCTCCCTTTGAGATGTTATACGGGAGAAAGTGCAGGAACCTGATATGTTGGGGTAAGGTTGGCTAGAGGGTCATGGGGAGCACCGAAGTGGTGCTCAAGACGACAGAGAGGATTCAGCAGGTCAGGATCAGGCTCCAGAATGCACAGAGTCGGCAGAAAAGCTATGCCGACAAGCATCATTCAGACCGGGAGTTCCAGGTCGGGGATATGGTTCTCCTGAAGGTATCGCCTTGGAAAGGCGTCATCCGGTTCAGGAAGCGGGGCAAGTTGGGCCCCGAGTACATTGGACCTTTCAGGGTTATAGCCCGGGTGGGAAAGGCGACGTACATGCTGGATATGCTAGCCGAACTCAGTCAGATCCACAACACTTTCCAAGTCTCCCAGCTGCGGAAGTGCCTGGTGGACGACTCGGTGGTGGTGCCCCTAGAGGATATTCAGGTTGATGACAGTCTGAACTACATTGAGCGGTCTGTAGAGATCCTCAACCGGAAGTCGAAGGATCTGAGGATAAAGAAGGTCGCGATGGTGAAGGTGCAATGGCAGCACCGGAAGGGATCGGAGTGGACGTGGGAGCCGATGGAAGAGATGATGGAGAATTATTTGGATCTCTTCCAGGATCGAGCAGCAGACTTTGAGGATGAAGTCTAAAATAAACAGGGGAGATTTGTAGCTCACGGTTCCTGGTATGTATCTCATTCAAGTATTTTTTCACATTTTGGAATGGACTCGGCGAGTTGAAGGCCTAACTCGTCGAGTAGAAGCGACTTGGACCCGGGGGATAAGTGGCGGACTCGTCGAGTCGGCAGCAAGACTCGACGAGTAGACCCTATCTGTACAAAACCCTAATCCAAGGGTTTGCACCCTATTGAAACATCTTATTCAGCCTCCCTCGTCCCCTATGCTCTCATAACACCTCACATTAAACCCTAATCGTCTTTGGTGAAGATCTAAGGCCTCTTTGGTGGATTTTGGTGGTTTGTGATCACAAGAAGGAAGGAAAATCTTGAAGAGCCAAGAGGAAATCAGAAGATCCTGAGTTTGTATTGCATCTACAGTTCTTTGGAGGTATAAAGTTTATACCTTGCTCATTCATGTTCTAGATCCCTTTTTAGAGTGAATTAGGGCTTTAAGGAGCCATTTTTGGTGACCAACTATGAGTGCAAGCATAGTTGAGGTTAAGACTCCAGATCCAAGGTCCTTAGGGGACTACAAGACGTAAAGTGGCTGTCTTTGGGGCCTTAGAAAGCCCCATGAATTTTAAGAGTTTCTTTTAGAGCCTTTTGAGCTTATTCTCCCGTGCATGCACGTAAAGTTTGTAACTTTACGTGCTAGATCGATCTTAGGAGCCTAGATCTATCTTTTGGACAAGTGTTGTACATCAGAAATCAAGAAATGAGACTTGGATAACCTCGACTCGGCAAGTTGTTCTTGGGACTTGGCGAGTCCGAGGCTTGACTCCCCTTTTCTGTTAGGGTTCAAAGGAACCCAATTGAGTGTTAGAAGGGTTTTAGAGGGTCCAAGGGAGTGTCCCAACGTGGTGGACTTAGCCATAGACCCGGAGTTCATAGGACTCGATGAGTGCATGAGCAGACTAAGCGAGTCCGTGGCAATCTCCCAACTTTTGAAGGTGAACTCGACGAGTTGTTCATACAACTCGGCGAGCCAAGGATAGGACTTGTTTGTAGGACGAGGATTAACTCGATGAGTTGTTCATACAACTTGGCGAGTCGGATGAAGGTTCATTTGAGGTTGTTTTAGAAGGAGAACTCGTCGAGTCATTGCTAAACTCGACGAGTAGAAGCGTGAAGAAGGGCAGATGAAGGGTAGGGACTCGACGAGTTGGAGGCCCAACTCGGCGAGTCAGGTCAACTGGAAGTTGACTTTGACTTGGTTAGGGGTAAAATAGTCATTTTACCCTAAGAGAAATTATCAGTGTCTGACTAAGTGTTTTATGGGAATTATAGCCGGAGGACCACTGGAGCAGCAGTCAGACATCTGTAGATCAGCTTTTCAGCAGTCAGCCTTACGAGGTGAGTTACCTTCCAGTAGCGGTAGGTCTACGACCACAATGTCGGCCCACCAGTAGGATTTGTGTTAGATGATTGTCTTTATGATACCATCTAGGTTTGATACTACCTGATAAGTTATATACTGGCATGTTATGTTATATGTGATAGTAGTAGAGTTTGGTTGTTAGGACCGAAGGGTAGGTCAGGCACCCCAGATATGTCTGGCAGTATGTTATGAGATGTTTATATGCTGGCATGATATGTTATATGTGATAGTGGTAGTAGGAGGGGAATAGTCCCTAAGTTCGATTGTTAGGACCGAAGGGTAGGTTGGACACCCCAGATATGTCTAACAGTATATTTATGTTATGATATATGTGATAGTAGCAGTAGGGATGGAATAGTCCCCGAGGTGCGGTTGTTAGGACCGAAGGGTAGGTCAGCACCCCAGAATGGCTTGACAGGGGTAAGTCGGGCACCTCAGAATTGTCCGACAGTATGTATGTTATATGATTGTATGGTATGTGGTATGATGGGGATTGTACTCTGACATGATATTATTTTCAGTATTTGGGTTTTTAGACATGATACATTGTTTATGAGATGATATGATTTCACTTTGTTACTTACAAACGTTTTGCAAATCCATTAATTAAAAATGAAATTTTTGGACATGAAATTTGGGTTGTTACAGCCATGTTTGATTAGAGTTTAGTGGTTCTGCGAGGATTCGTCAGCCAGAGTAAAGGTTAAGGTTTCTAGTCACCAGCATGGAAACTTAAGGAGTTGGTATAGTAGCATGAGAAGTGGACTGAGGTATCAGATTGGATCAGAATTCAAGAGTACTCTTCAAGATTTTATGGGATGGACGATCTTAGGGTTTAAATGGTAATTGATCGCTAGCATGGGTGAGCACAGATTTTCGTCAGTGGACTATATGGAGATAAGAAGACTTGGGAATCCTTTAATTCTCACGTGCCATGAAGACTTATTCGAATCTAAGTGGGGGAGAATCGATCAGGTATCCAGGGGCAGAAATAAGTGTGAACTAGGATGCACTTCACATCCCGTTAGGGAGAAAGGTGGTCGAGTGGCCATCGGAATCGAGGATCATGGGAGTTGGGAGTTCGGAAAACATCCCAACATTTGGTTCACGCTTTCCCTGGGCATCAGATAACAGGCCTCGAGAAACATATTAGGGGTCCAGTTAGTACTCGAGTTCAGTGGAGAGTTAGGTCGAGTATGTGTTTGACTTAGGAAAAGCATAGATGGATTGGTGGTAAGACCGTGGTCATCGGTGGAGTCAGCGTGGAAAGTAATATAAGACTACAAGATAGTAATAACATTCACTAACATCCAGTCAGTGTGGAAAGTGTTTTAAGACTGCAAGATAGTCGTAGCATTCATAAGGTTCTCGGATAGTGTTGGAAGTGTTGTAAGACTGTGGGTGTAGTCGTAGCATTCACAAGGTTCTCAGATAATGTTGGAAGTGTTGTAAGACTGCGGGTGTAGTTGTAACATTCACAAGGTTCTCATATAGTGTTTGAAGTGTCGTAAGACTGCGGGTGTAGTCATAATATTCACAAGATTTCCAAATAGTGTTGGAAGTGTTGTAAGTCTGCGGGTGTATCCGTAGCATTTACAAGGTTTTCAGATAGCGTTAGAGTGTTGTTAGCCTGCGAGGGTAGTAGTAGCTTTCACTAGGTTGATAGATAGTATGGGAATGATGTCAGATCATGAGAATAATAGTAGTAGCCACCAGTTCAGGTGCAGCAGTGAGGGCGTGGCAAATGCACAGATTGGTTTACAGATTTTCCTAGATGGATTAGACCTGGTTGAGCCAATGATAAGACCGTAGGAACACCACGACAGTCATGGGAACAAGGAAGCAATGGACCGCATGAGTTCAGGTAGTAGGCCTGTCAAATTGGGCCGTCGTGTCGTGTTTTTGTCTGACACGACACGACACGATAAGGTTTTTTGTAACACGAACACGACACGACACGATGTCGTGTTTTTTTTTCGCTAACACAAAAACGAACCAATTAAAAAACGACAACACGACACGACACGACAAAGATAATATTACATAACTATTATTTTTTTTAATTCATATTTAATCATATATAACACGATAAAAATGACAAACACGAAAACACGACAAATACATGCTCAATCGTGTCAATTTCGTGTGGATTTGTAAACATGAACACGACACGACACGACATCGTGTTTTATAAACTTGACACGAACACGACACGAAAACGAATTCGAATTTTGATTTCGTCCCGATTTCATTTCGTGTCGTGTATTTTTTTCGTGTCGTGTCATAAATTGACACCCCTACCAGGTAGTGATATAAGGTTACCTTTAGTCATGTAGCAATCACTTTCAGCCTTGGATTTGGTGACGTCCGGATTCGACGTATGGACTCGATCGGTTGGATCAAGAGGTCATCAGAGCTATAGTGGCAAGATAATTAATGGTAACTATTGACACATGAGGATTTTGTTCAAAAGTCGCTTAGGGCGACTGTATGGGATCCTTTGGCTCAGTAACCATGTATGATCTCGGTATTTCAGATAGCGGGTGGATGAGTCGAGGCCAGGGAGGTCTCGGTGGATTTTGGAAAGCAGTCGGGAGGCAGTTTAGTGTTACAGGCAGTTCAGTGTTTCAGGAAGTTTAGTGCTTCAAGCAGATCAACGTTTCTGGCAGTTCCAATATATCAAGCAGTATTGGTGTTTTTAGCATTTCGTGTACGAACGGAGATTGATTAGGAAGCGATAAGTCACTCGCAGTGGGATTAAATTATATTAGAGTAACTGAGTTGACTCTGTTGCGCAGCTCTCGTATGAATCTAATCGTTGCAGGGATGAATCTTCTACTCGAAGGATTATCTGATCCTTCTGACATGTGTAAGTGTTATGTAACCATTTATGGAGAATGACTTGTTTCCTTTTCAGCAGCAGCATGATAGTTCGGTCTGATAGGAAGCTAGGCCACTGAGACCTTAGGGCTCGAATTCCTTGGAAAGTAGGATTGGTTTTACTTGAGAGATCGAGGAGTCATTCTTCACCGAATTTGAAGAATTATTCTAAGGATAGTTTTAGTATATCGGGATAGGCCGATATATGAACAGAATGGAAGGGCAGTGATTGTTCTGTTAGCAGTCAAGGGATTTACGGAGAGTTGTTTCAAGTTGTTTTAGCACGAGCGAGCTGGCAGAAAGCCAAATTACAATAAGTTTCATGTCACAGAAGGTAGAAGTAGCTTACAAGGGTTGAAGGTTCAGGTGATATATCCTTGATAGAAGTTTCGGTTGCCATGGGAAGGCCATTAATCGCGTGGGGTGATGGTTGTACCCTCAGGATGGCATGTGTCAGTTCTCGTAAGAAACGTCAGTTGGTTCATGGCAAATTGAGGGAGTCGTGGGCTTATCGCACGAGTCATTTTTGGGATAGGTGATTGTGGTAGACTTCAAGGACAAATTCTAAAATAAATAGGGGAGATTTGTAATGCCCGGTTCCTAGTAAGTATTTTAAATAAGCATTCTCAATTTTGCAAAGGTACTCGACGAGTTGGAGGCCCCAAACTCGTTGAGTAGAAATGGGAATTTGGACGTGGGTTAAGAAACCTACTCGACGAGTTGGGGATCCCCAAATCAACGAATAGGACTGTCAAAATGAAACCTTAATTTTTAGGGTTTGCACCCTATTTAAGGACCCTAACACCTCATTGTGGCCTCCCCAATCACCCCCTCAGTCCAGCAAACTCTAATTCGTGAGCTTGAGCCCTCTTGAGTGTGTAGGAGTGAAAAGAGAGTGATTCTTTTGTAAATTCTTGAAGGAGTTGAAGTTGGAGGTGCTTGGTTGAAGGAAGAAGCTTTGGATCCAATGGTTTCTATGTTAAGGCACCCATATTAAGGTATAAAGTCTATACCTTCAATATTCACTTGCTAGATCTCTTCATGGAGGAGTTTATGGCTTTTAGTAGCTTGTTTTGGAACCATTCGTGGATGCAAGCATGTTTTGGAGTCATGACTTCGAATCTAGAGCCTTTGAGGGAGTCCATGGCATAAAGGTGCCAAATTTATAGTTGTGGGAGTCCCATGCAATTTGTGAACCTCTTTTAGGGCCTTTTGAGCTAAATAGCTCATTAATGGACATAAAGTTAGTAACTTTACGTGATATATCAACTCTAGGGGACCAGATCTATGGATTGGATGCATTGGGCCCAACAGAAAGTGACTTAATGGATTTTAACTATGGGGGACTCGACGAGTTGTTCATACAACTCAGCAATTTGGGTTGTTGTTCCGCAATTTTTGTATTACTGAGTAAACTCGTTGAGTCTAGGAGATGACTCGACGAGTTGGCCATGGTTTTGAGTTATGAAGATTGAGGAACTCGACGAGTTCAAGGAGGGACTCGATGAGTTGTGAGTGAAATGTCCTGACTCTATTTGAAAGGGAACTCGACGAGTTCATGAAAGAGCTCGGTGAGTAGGATCGAGATTTCCAGAGTTTCATGGATCAAGAACTCGACGAGTTGATGGACCAACTTGGCGAGTCGAGTCAACCAGGATGTTGACTTTGACCACAATGTTGACTTTAATGTTGTCTTTGACCAATGTTAAGCCTTAGAGGTCTATAAAGTACGTAATGGATGCTAGAGGGTAGTCCCAAGTAAGGGTGGGGGACCAATTTGGAAAAATAGGCCATTAGTGGGCTCTTATGGATTTTGGAGGTTTAGACTTGATTGGTTTTGGACTTGGGCCTTAGCTAAGTATCTTGTGGGCCAAGGGTAAAATGGTCATTTTACCCAAGTATGGATTATGAATCATGATATAGAACCCTGTTGCTAATTGAGTGATATTTTGGTATTGATAGCTCGAAGAGTTACCATGATAACAGCTAAGGATTTTTTGTAGTGTAGTTCAGCAACATGAGCTGAGTTACCTTCCAGTAGAAGTGGGTTGAAGGCACCAATGTCGGCTAACTAGTAGTTGATTATAGGTGAGACAATTGTCTTTGTGATAATTGTCGGGTATGCCACTATCTGTTATGTGTTATGTACTAGTATGTTATGATATTATGTGATAGTGGTAGGAGGGGTGAGATAGACCCTAGTATCGGTTGTAAGGACCGACATAGTAGGTCTAGCACCTAGATATGCTTGACATGGGTAGTTCGGGCACCGCAGATATGCCTGACAGTAGGTTTATGATATGTAATTATGTGGTAGTGGTAGGGGTGAAATAGTCCCCGTCACCGGTTGAGATAAACCGGAGGGTTGGTCGGGCACCCATATATGCTTGGTAGGGTAGGTCGAGCACCCAGATATGCTTGACATGGGTAGGTCGGAAACCTTGGTATGCCTGAGAAGGATAGGTTGAGCACCCAGATATGCTCAGCAGGGTAGGCCGGGCACCCAGATATGCCTGGCAGTATGTTTATTGTATGGTATGTGGTATGATGGCGGAACTCACTAAGCTTTGTGCTTACGGTTTTCAGTTTTGGTTTCAGGTACTTCATTTTCAAAGGAAAGGAGTTGCTGATCGCAGCGCATCACACTATGTTTTCCGTACATAAGATCTTTGGGATTACACTATGATATTGTTTTATGATAAGACGTTTTGATTATTGACACTTTGAGTTTTGACATGGGATGTTATTATGGATGTTTTTATATTGTTGGTTTTATAATGACGTAATTAAAAATGAAATTTTTGGTCTTGAATATTGGGTTGTTGCAATTGTCTTTTTGGGAACATAACCAAAAAATGCATCGCCTAACTCCAAAAGGATGGAGTGTTGAATCATTTGATCTTAGGACAAATGATAAATGTGAATCTTGTCTCTAGGACAAGATGAAAAAATCACTTTTCACTGGAACATGTGACTGAAGTGAAGGATTGTTGGATCTTATCCATACAAATATGTCTGGCCCATTCAGATCCGCAACAAGAGATGCTAATCGGTATTAGATGACATTTACAGATGATTATAACAGATATGGTTATATCTACTTAATCCATCATAAATCAGAAACCTTTGAAAAGTTCAAAGAGTTTAAGGATGAAGTCAACAATCAATTGGGCAGGAAGATAAAGATGCTTAAATTTAACAGATGTGGTGGGTATCTTAGTATTGAATTCCATGACTATCTCAAAGAATGTGGAATTGTTTCACCATCGAATCCTCCCAGAACACCATAAATTAATGGTGTGGCTGAGAGGCGTAATCGAACCTTACTAGATATGGTTCGTTCCATGATGAGTCAAGCTTCTCTTCTTATTCATTTCCGGGGGTATGCCTTAGAAATAGCCGCCCATATCGTAAATATTGTTCCAAGAAAGAAGGTTGCCAAAACACCTCATGAGATGTGGATAGGGAAAGCTCCCTCGCTCTTACATGTCAAAGTGTGGCATTATAAGGCGCTCGTAAGACGAAAGACTCATGAAAAACTCGAACCTAGATGTAACGTCCCGAAAATCCAAGGTAAAGTTTTCATTTTTAAACCAATAATTTATATAACAAATTGTTCTCAAAACCATTCAAGATAAAAATAGCATTTAAACATCAGAGAAAAAATTATCAATGCGAAATTAAACTCGAGGGGATGTTGTACACTCACGCTGGGCCCTTCCCTTTCGAACCAGAAGTACCTGAAACCATAAACATAAACAGTATGCACAAAACTTAGTGATTTCCCCAAAATACCACGTACCATACATATTATGCATACATACATACATTGGGCCTCGACCGGTACATCATTAGGCCCCGCCTGGCATTGGGCCCCACCTGGTACATTCATTAGGCCCTGCCTGGCATTGGTCCCCGCCCGATATATATACATACATAGACAACACACGCAAGAGTCACAAAGACAACTAGAATACTATAACATAATGCACTAGGCTGACATTGGTGCCTTTAGGAGACTCACCTCAATCCGCTAAAAAGATAGCTGAACAAATCACAACTATAACTGCTGACTCTACAAGTTGCCTATACATCAACGAAGGACCTAGTCTCAAAGTTCTGCTCAAAATACCCAAAATAACACTAGATCACACTTGGTCAAAATCATGGTCAAATTCAACAGTCCACGTCAGTTGGATAGGTTACCACATCATGGCCTCACATTGCCACGTCATAGGTGCTTCGCGGAAAAATAGTTGGGTTTCCCCAGTCGCCACATTATAGGAACTGGGTTCCAACGGTTTAACAGATCTAGCCCTTAACCCGTTAAGCCCTTTCCTTATAACCTTCTAAAATCCTTACTAAGGTCTAAAATATTCCAAATATCATTTCTTCAAACATGCATGCCCAAAACAAGTGTAGATTCCAACTTAGGTCAAACCGAAGTAATATCACTACAAATCTCATGCATGGAACTCAAAATAGCATTAAACTCCATATCTAAAACATATGATGGCAATGGGACCTTAATAATCCATAAAGTTGCCAACTTTATGGACTCCATGCATTCCACTCAGCCCAACATTAAGAAATAAGAACAAAAACCTAGATCTAGCATGCTTTGAAAGAGAAAGGTGGAAGCTTGACAACTTACAAAGGTCCAGCAACAACACAAGATGATGGAAAGAAGCTTGCTTACTCCAAACAATACACCAATGGAGTCTTCTTGTTTAAGAAGGAGCTAAAAACGATCCATAAAGGCCTAAATGAGCTCAAAAGCTTCAAAGGAGATTAGGGTTACTAACTTAAAGGTTTAAGGGTGATGGAGGATAAGGGGTGGGGGATAGCCTCCCTCTTTCCTTTAAATACCCAAGAAATTATGGTTTAACATTTCAGCCGCTTTCCATGTCATGACCAATAATTCTATGTCGTGGGGGCTCATTAAAGTCCCACAAACATTTTACCATGGCCACATCGTGGTGAACCTTCACCACGTCGTAGTTAACCAAAACTCAAGAATTACTAATACATTTTTTCCTTGGAGAAACCAAATGTTACAACTCTCCCGCACTTGAATTAGATTTTGTCGTCGAAATCACTCCTTACTACCTTCTAGCTACCCGACTAGCATTAACCATTGAAGAATAACCATCACTACTCTACCCAAAATCCAAAATCCCAAGCCTTGTCTGACTCCTCGACAAACAGACCATTCTAAGTCACTGTCGATCTGACTCCATTCGCAATCCAACTAAGCATAAACCTTGGATATCTTGTTGTTTCCACTGGGAAACAGAATCGATGACTATCATCATTTTCGAAAACCTTTCACTTGATAACAAGGTGACTCCTAAGATGAGTCTCAGTTATGGGCACGATCTCAAGCTCATCTTGTGGTCTCATAATTATGTTTTTGATGTAACCGTGACCTCCCTGGTCTCGTTCTCGCCTACCAATATACTGAAATACCAGATTTCCAACTGGTTGTTGAGGCTGTTAGCCTCACATAATCACACGACGCAACTCCTCAACGAGGGTCTATCTGGCAAGAGTTGTCCTAGCTCACCAGCCCTAATGGCTCCAATAACCCTCTTGTTCCAATCGAGGATAACATAACCAACCATTCATCACTTATGAATCCTTCAATTGAGGTCAAGGGTGTTTCCCAACACAAGTCTCACACTTAAGTGCCAAACCAATCTAAAAACTCACATCTTGATAACCAACAAAAAATTTCGCAAATTAGATCTGTTCAAGATCTTCTGCATGACTGCATCCAAAATGACCTACCACTGAACTGAGATGTAAACTCCTTAATCAACGTGGAGATTGGCAGTCTCACATCTGGTCCCACCACAAGGCTTTGGCTAAAAAAATCTAATTGATAAGGGCTACTCTAGCCTAACAATCACATGGATACTAACCATTAACCACAGAGTCATCCCACTCTAAACGTGATCCAATACCTTGCTCAATCCAATTTCCATCAGGTCTCACCTCTAGTATAACCAAACGGGCCTCGCCCACAGGTCTCACCCAATCTACACAATCAAACATGCCTCACCCACGGGACTCACCCAATCGAGTGTTATATAGGCCTAACCTCGTCTCGGATCCAACAATCCTCATACCAACACAAAGAAAATTCATTCAACAATACTGTTTTGTCATGGTTTAATCCCACCTAGAGGAAACTACGAGCCAAATCATAGATTTAGCACGCTCTCACAGCTGCTCAAGAACTAGGTGAATGCTACGGGTCACCCTGCAGTCTCACAACACTATAATACTACCTGCCAACCAAGTGGATGCTACGACCACCTCCGCAGTCTTACAACACCTCTATTACTATCTGCCAATCTAGTGAATGCTACGACTACCCTGCAGTTTTACAACACTTATATAATGTCATGGTCCCAACCCATGGTTTTTTCGTTCATCTACCATACCAACCATAATCATCAAGAGTCGAACCTGCATCCGACTATATCACAACCAAGTGCTTGGGTTATGCTTCGAATTCCAAAGCCTTATTCAAACAAGAACAGGAATAGAGGCTCTAACACAACCCTTAACATGTTTCTGATCACATACCCATCATGTGTCACTACTGATGCGCAATGAAACCTAAATATCCATTATTATGCAATCCTTAGTCCAGACGATTCTCCCCCACTTGGATTCGACTATGCTCTTCCCATCCACAAAAATTGATGGATTTCCAATCCATCTCACAACCTTACAATTCAAATTGTTGACAACATGAGCTTACAAGATCTAGCATTCCATTACTAGCCAATCTTAGCAATCACACACATTCCAAAACCAGATCTTAGTAGAACGTTTAATAGTTGTAATTATATAAAATACATCAACTAAATTAGTCAAAATTTCTTATAATAGATGTTATCTAAATAAATATTGTTCAATAATCTTTTTATTTTTTTATTTTTTATGTATAATACAAACTTTAACTAGATAATAGACTCATTTCTTAATTTTTAACAATATTATACAAAGCTTCTATCATTGTTGATTCATTATTTTCAACACTAATCTCACACGTCTTTTTATTGTTTAATATATTATATTAATCACCATAAGTATCAAATTAATCACCATAAGTATCGTTCGCATTACTTTATGTTATTTTTTATTTTAATCTTAGTTCTATACTATTTTATAAGAGGTTATCAAAATAATATGATTTAAGTTTAATAGTATTTTTACAATACTAATTAAAAAATTTAATTGATCAATTCTTAATAATCAATATAAAACTTTTAACAACTTTGATATTTTTTCTTATTTAATTTTACTATAATAATGGTATTATATTATAAAAGTATATATATATATATATATATATATATATATATATATATATATATATATATATATATATTCATCATAATTTTCAATCGTTAATTACTATAATGTTTAAACATTAAATTTAAAAATTGTCTCTCTTATCTTATTGTTCTAGATAATGATTATATTTTACATTGGGATTTCAATTTAAAGAAAAAAATATTTGAAAGTTAATGATAAAGACTTATATATTTTTAATAAAATATATTTATTATAATTTTGACTGTATAACTATATTTCTGTCATAACACATCTAATCTAATTGTATATTAAGAAAAGAAACATGAGATCTTAAAAGTCTTAAAACTCAATCTCAAAGGCTCAAAGGCCAATGATGATTTAAATAATTTAAATGAGGAAAATAATCAAATCAAAGCAAGCCCAAAAAGGAAATCAGCCCATTAAGTTCATGTGCCCCACATCCCTCAACGTCAACCTTGTGACATATTTGTTACCATCACTCTTATTTACATGTTTAATGATATTATATATTTATGAATTATGATAATCATGTTAGTATAACGTAATAAACAATCCAAAGTAATATTAAAACGAATAAGAAAAGAAAAAAAACTTAAAGACTACGTTAATTAAATGCATAATTAAATGAAAATGACAATCTATAGTGTCTTTATCACAATTGATATATAATTATTTTCTTGCAATTTAGTTTATTGAAGCTCCTTTCTTTAATATCATGATACAAAAAATAAAAGTAAGTTACAATTTTTATATAAATTGTCATTATATTAAGTAATAATAGGATCAGAATCAGCCATGAGATACAACTTGGATTTATATTGTCACTAGATAAATTGTCATTAGATAAAGTTTTTACCGTTTTTATATAAAATTAAATGGATTTATGACAGATCAAAAAACTTTTACTAAGTTTACATTTGACGGATAGCCTATACTACCTCGTGCTGCATATTAGATTTTCCCCTGGTGTAGCAATCGTATAATTGGATTTCAAGTAGAATTTATAGCAAGAAATGTAGTTCTTTTATAATTTGTAATATATAGCAACATTTTAGTTTGGAATAATATTTTATTGTTCAAATTTATTTAAATAAGAGTTAGTTGTAAAAAAAGAAAAAGAAAGACACTATCGTTATCAAGGATGTACAAAAAGAGACCAACGGAAAAAATATAATAAATATGACAATCATTTTCAAGAATCTCTTGTTTACAACGGTTATTTTCACAAAACTTGAGGATTGATAAACTTTTTGTTATGTTGAAAAGAATAATAGATCCAAAACATTTCAACTTTAATACATTAAAATAAACATTCTTTCGATTCTTGAATTATTGAATCCAATCAAAACCTAAAACACATCTAAATCCTATAAGATCCCTTTCTAGTAAAAGACATAATTAACCCTCATTTCACTAAAGTCGACATGACATTAATCGGGATCGAACAAAAAAATTTCCATCACAAACCTCAAATCTCTTTATATACATAATCAAAGCCCTATTAATAATAATAATAATAATTGTACACTAAAATCCAAACCCTAAATATTTAGAGAAAACCTTCATAGTTCCATTTTGAACTCAACCATAATATGAAGACTAATTCGAAGACGTGATAGATAAAGTTGTCGCAGAAGATGTTCGTGGTGATGATGATGTAGTTGTTTGCCTCAACACAACAGTGGGCAATATATCTGTTCTTCTTCTTTCAGTTTCCTTAACAATTTCAGCTGCGAAAAACTTTAACTTATCCATATTAGTGTCGTTACATTTCCTCCCTTGAAACAACACCGATTCCACATTTTTTTGTATCAACATTTGTTCTACCACTTTTAACATATCTTTTTCTTTTATTTTGTTATCAGAATGTATAAAACCCTTGTTCGCTTGAATACGTGCATAGTTACACGTTCGAGATTGCCCAAATGCCATTGATACTGCTTGATCAACCTGAAAAATGTAAATATATATGTACATTAGTTTTCATTAGATACATAATATTGATTTTAGTAACACCAATTTAGTTTTAGTTTTTTTTTTGTTAGCATTGAATTTTTGTAGTTTTTAGGTACAATAATTACATAATAACCCCTACCGACGGTGTCAACATAGTTAAGGGCCCTCACTAGGGTGGTGGCAATAATAGTGTGTCACCTAAAATATTCTTGTTTTTTTATAAGATCATGTTTGATCTTGTAATTGATAAAATTTATAGCTTTAAATTCTTTAATATTAAATATGGTATATATAAATAAACTTTATGTTTATATTTGTTTTAGTGGTATCCCACCATCAACAAAATTAATTATTATGCAATAGGAATTTGGAAATGACGAGTTTACCCATGCATATGTACGTTTTCAATATTAAATTTTACTGCATTAAACTACTGTAGAGATTTTTACATTCACGCAATATTTAATGCAAAAGTACTTACCGTATCAGAAACAGTTTCACCGACGATCTTAACGAACGCCGAGCGCGACGGCGTTTGATTCCCGGCGACACCACAGAAGGGGTCTCCGTTGCCTAGCGACACCACAAGCAAGTCATCAACACCGTTACAAAACGGGAACTCTTGCTTATTGTTGAGAATATGAGTGATTGCCATTGCCGTCGGATTGTTCATCGCAATATCACCGGTGACGGCGGAGATCTTGGTTCTCCGGTCCACCGACACCGTCGCGACTGGCCCACTTACAGCCGTGGTGGCAGCACAAACGTCGCTCATCTTGAAATCAAAACCGTCCATCTCGACAGCATCAGCACGAGAAAACACAAACGGAGCACCGGTGGTAAGATCATAACAAGGAATCAAAACCGCCTTTACAGTATCCTTCAACGATAAATCACCAAACGTCCGGCGAAAAACCTTCCCACCCTTCGCCGGTGTATTAAAAAGCCGCCGGAAAATCCCTTGTTTGGAAAACCGTGAAAGCTTGTGTCCATTGTCAACCACAAACTTAAGCGCATCGTCGGCGGTGAACAACGGTGCACCGTCTTTCCCTCGTGTGAAGAGTAACGCTGCAAGAACGCCACCGACACCGGAGCCGGCAACAACATCAAAGAAGTCGGAAATGCGAGCATCGGGGATTCCTGATTTACGACGGAGAGATGATTCAAGATGAAGGATTGAGGTGGCGGCTAACACCCCATCAGTGGAGCCACCACCGTCAATGGAAAGAACCCTGACTTTTCCGGTGCCGGAGGACTTCATTTCTTCCATCGGAGGAGTAGTAGTGGGAGAAGGGTGATCATAACCAAACAAGAATTTGTTTTCGAGAATGGAGAAAATTTCAGAGGTGAGTTTGTCCATTTGTGAGTTGGAATCGAGCATAGAAAGAGCCGCCATTAGAGTTTGAAAACTGAAAAGTGTGGGTGGAGGAGGAGGGAGGAGTGAAGAAGAAGAAGGTGGAGGTAGGGAGGTTATATAGAGAGAATGGTACGGAATGGAAAGGTGTTCGTGCGTGTATGTAAGGAAGAAAATGACAAAAGAGTTAAAAGAGTGTCGTTGAAGAGTAATTTCATAAAATGAGGGCGGGTGGAAGGCGATTAATCGGTTGCCGCCGTTGTCTTTTAAATGCTAGCTAAGATTCTTTTACTCTTTTAATATTTAGAAAAGTTAAGTGATTTAAAGAAAAGTTCAATGTTATATTGTAAAATACTAAAATGTATATATTTGTTGGTGTAATCAACTTAAATATCAATTTAGGGTTCTTTGATAGATGGTGACAGGGTCGGTAGGTCTAAAGTAGGGGTGAACATTTGGACTGAACCGGACCAGACCGGTTGTGAAAAATATTGTGGACCGTGGACCGGACCGGATGAGTTGTTTCCGTGTCTGTGTCCGGGTCCAGGTTTTCCGGTTTTTGACCTGTTTGGACCGGTACAATTTTAATTGCATAGAATACAAGTCGTTAAAATAAGTTTTTGGGTTTGATAGAACTCGTTAAAATGAATATGTTATTGGGTTTGATATGATATAACTTGTAAAAATGATTACGTTTCTGTTTCATACATAATTAATCTACCTTGATGTTAGAATATTATAACTTGTAAATTTAATTTTTCAAATAAAAGCAACTAATATATAAATCAAGTTCATCATGATCCCTTTCATATGATTTATCTTTCTAAGATACATAAAATTCATAATTATAGTCTAAAATAATAGTTAAAAAGTTGAAATATTTCAGCTTTGATAGCTTTACTTTGAAGGATTGTAACTCACCGAATATAATACCAAAATCAACAAAATTATAGTCTAAATTCATCTACAAATTGTAACTAAATGTTGGAAAAACCGCAGATCAATCCGACTTAAAACGAATGAGTTATGATTGTTTATAAAATTTCACAGATTACAAAATTTTAAAAATCTTGCTGAAAAGCTAAACATTTTCAGCTTTGATAGCTCAAGTTTGAAAGACTGTAACTCATTGAATATAATACCAAAATCAACAAAACTATAGTCTAAATTCATCTAAAAACTGTAAATTAAACATTAGGAAAAAGCCCGTGTGAATCCGATTTAAAACGAATGAGTTATGGTTGTTTAAAAATTTTCACACATTACAAAGTTTTAAAGATGTTGCTGAAAAACTGAAAATTTTCAGTTTTGATAGCTCAACTTTGAAAGACTGTAACTCATTGAATATAATACCAAAATCTACAAAATTATAGTCTAAATTCATCTATAAACTATAAATTAAACGTTGAAAAAAATCGCGTGTCAATCCGACTTAAAACGAATGAGTTATGGTTGTTTAAAAAAATTCACATATTAAATTTTTTTTTTAAATCGGGTCAAACCAGTTCTAAATCCGGTAAAAACCGGACCGGACCGGGAAAAAAAACGGTCCGGTTTTGATGGATTCCTAGAACCGAGAACCAGCATTGGGGTCCAAAAAAACGGTCCGGTCTGGTCCGGTCCACCGGTCCAAATGCTCACCCCTAGTCTAAAGCTCTGACTATATTTGCATCTGACTGAAATCATGTTGTTTAATTACGTATCTGACTATTCCAACTGTTGAAAATGACAATTTTACCCTTATATTATTTTTTGTGTTGAATAAAATGAATTTGTTTGATAATTGATAAAATATATGAGTATAATTGATGAACAACAATATGGGTATATATTAAATATTTTTCACTCCGCCTTGTGGCAAATTCTTTTTCATGTTATATTTTTCACGTTACTCATTTTTTGTTGCGTTTAAAACTTCTTCGTCAGAGACTCCGGGTTCGCAGGTATCCATTTTGTGGTTGAAAATAACATTAAACTCTTTTATTTTTCTTTGCATATCTTTTCATTTTGAAAAAAATGATGTGTTGAATGATCGGGACCCCCAAACTGCTACTTAAAATGATCCATAGCCAATCGTCAGAAATATGACAATCTATGTTAACTCACGGGGTTATTTTCCAAAGTGTAAGTATATGCTCGGGCTAACTCTACTTATTCGATTTCAGATCATTTATACAACATGACATCCATTTTTCAAATTTTAAATTGAAATGTAAATATAATATAGTAAAATGGAATGAAATTAAAAGATAAAAAGGTAAATGAAGTATATGAGAATGGAAAAAAATTGAAAAAAATAAGATATGGTTTTAAAATGGTAAAAGAAAATATTTATAATAGAAAATAAAATTAAAATAATAAAAAAATGAGTCATTGGCACCACTCACAGGTTCCTCAACCCGTTTTCAAAGCCAAAGTCTTAATCCACCCATCGACGATATAAGTCTCCTAACGGTACTGTCGGTACCACCAACACAAAAGTGCCCTTCCCAAGCCACTCCAACCTCCCTTAGATATAAGAGTGACATACTTTTAAGGGTTTTTGTCATAAAAGCCCCCGAATTTACATAAAAAACCGGTTACGCCCAAAATCAAATTTTTTTGCCACATATGCCTAACATTTGCCCCTCATGTTTCATTTTAATGTTTTTTATCGGCTCCTCTTTTCCAACCGGTTACATCCCCCCTTTTAACCCCTAAACATCATCGCCTTCCGTTAACATCGTTCCAAAGTCTTTCCCCCATCTTCTACCCTAAGTATATGTAAAATGTCGACTTCGTCTGCCAAATCAAGCTTCCAAGGTGGTCAGACATCGAGAAAGAAAAAGAATAGTTAGATGTGGTTGTAGAGATGTGTGCAAGGTATCTGTTGCTCGAACACCTGAGAGCTATGGAAAGAAGTTTTACGGATGCCCTAATTACAAGGTAAACAATTTGCCATAATTTGTAAATTTCTTGAGAAACCTTGAAAAAAGGTATGTAATTCATACAAATTATTGTTTTTTCTAGGTGGAAGAAGAGGACTATGGTTTATTCAAATGGTACAATGAAGAAGATGACCACATTATTGACCCAACTCACACAAAGCAGGGGCAGGGGCAGGGGCATGGACAATTGAAGACTTTGGTAGAAATAATTGTAGGTCTCTTAGTTCTTATTTTTTTAATGGTGAAAATAGTTGTTTTGAAGATGTAAATCATTTTGGATTGGCTTTTGGTAGAATGTTTGGATCGACTTGGCTTTTGGTAGTATGTTTGGATTGATTTTAGTTGCAAATGGAAGTACAATGCTGAAATTGGCTAGTAATTGTTGTTTTGGATGAAGATTTTAGATACAAATTATTGGATTTTAGTAGTATGTTTCGATTGATTTTAGTTGCAAATGGAAGTACAATGCTGAAATTGGCTAGTAACTGTTGTTTTGGATGAAGATTTTAGATACAAATTATCTATGAAATGCAAATGGTAAACTACAATGATGAAATGGTACAATGCTGTGAAATGGTAAAGTACAATGAAATGGTACAATGCTGTGAAATGGTATAATGTTGTGAAACGGTAAAATACAAATTATCTATGAAATGCATATGGTAAACATAACAAACATATGGTTCATAATATAGATTAAATTGTGAAATGGTAAAGTACAATGCTGAAATTGGCTAACTGTAGTTACAAATGGTACATAATATAGATACAAATGATATGGATAAAAAAAAAACATAATATAAAATAATAAACATAACAAACATATTATAACCATAATGGGGGGATTTATTACATCATATTCATGTACCATTACAAAAGATTACAAAAGATCAACTAACATGTATCATTCATCCATTTGTACCAAATTGCCTAAAATATATCCCAAAAAGGTAACCCAAAAGGTACATGAGAACAATTGGATGAAAGGTGCACTTAGTGGGTGTATAAACTAAGATGTATAAAATGTACCAAAAAGGGCTTCTTGTTCAAATGCCTAAGTATACCATCCCCACCTAAATCCCCCATATGCATAACTAACTACTCTAGATTCACTGGATTTGAACATGTGGAACCACCCCTATCTTTATCAAAACCTGCCTTTTTAAGCTTTAGTTTAGTGATCCTCTCTGATGGCTTTATTTTCCTTGTCTTAGACACTATCATATGGCCTTCATCATTAGCCACATTCCCATCAGCAGCAACCTCATTATTTAGAACATCACCAGTAGCCTCATTCCCATGATTAACACCTTCACCTTCAATCACATCACCTTCATCTTGATTTTCAACACCTTCAACTTCAATCACATCTCCATCATTTACAAAGTCAGCTTCACCTTCACCTTCAATCACATCACCATCATTTAGAACATTATTTACAAAGTCAGCTTCACCTTCATCAACATCAGGCTTATTCTCATTTAAGTCTTGATGCAAGAAATAATAAGGTTAATAAATTACCATATCATATAAAGGGGAAAACATATACTTAAAATTACAAGGTTAATAAATTACCATCTCAACTGGTGGAGTGTCATCAACATCAATTTCCAACCACCCCATGCTTTCAATTTCAACCATGGAATATCCTGCTTCAAGTAAATTTGCTATTCCTTCAACACTTATCTTGATTTTATCTGGGAGAACATATGATGCATGTCCTTTAGTGAATTCAGGTTCTACACCACCTTCATTCACCAATAGAACATCAGATGCATCTAATGCATTTCCAGAACCATGAATTTGATCAATTGCATCTCCAACTTCATCAAGACTTTGTTTTAGGTCCTAGGCAACCTTTAATGGAACATCAACTGCTTCTTCTTCTAGCACCATAATGCCATCTTCCTCTTCTATCACCTCATTCACCAAAGGAACATCATTAACAACAGGAACTTGAGCAACATTATTTGGAATATCATTAACAACTGGAACTTAGTTATTGACCAAATGAACTTCATTAACAATTGGCTTTGGCACCTTCACTGACACCTCAGTTTCTTCCTCTTCTATCATCTCATTCACCAAAGGAACATCATTAAGAGCAGGAGCTTGAGCAACCTCATTTGGAATATTATTAACAACTGGAACTTGGTTGTTGACTTCATCCTGTAATTTGGTTGTTGACTTTCTACAATTTGGACTTCTTACAACCAATTTTTTCCTTCTAACATCTGGGACAGTTACTTCACTTGACTGAGTACCCACAGATGCAATGTCACCAACTCTGAAACTTGGGCCTCTTAAACCTAATTTCCTCATTTTCTTTCCAGTGTTAGAACTCGAAGCATGTAGACTTCCTTGTTGACTAGGTTGAGTGGTTACAGTTGATGTCATAGGTGGTTGACTGCCCTGTTGACTTGCTTGTTGACTAGGTTGAGTGGTTACAGTTGATGTCACAGGTAGTTGACTGCCATGTTGACTTGCTTCTTGACTAGGTTGAGTGGGTACAGAAACATGTGGATTGGATCCATCTACATAACATTTCCTAGGCCTCCCAATCTTCTTTGGAGGCATAAGAATTGGTATCTTTTTTTCATTCTTGCAGCCTTTTTTTATATTATGCTCATACTCAAGACAATTAGCACATCTTACGGTCCTTGGGGGTTTCACCCTTGAAGTGGAACTATACTTACTCTTTTTCTCACTTGCATGCCTCCTTCTCTTGGCTCTGGGCCTACCAGGCATTTTCCTACCAACAGGTGGCAAAGGCTTGTTGTATCCAGTTAGAGGCCACATATTACTCCCATTCACAGGACTGATGTTTGTAGAGTAGCATTCCTTGAATTTATTCACTAAAAAGTAGTCACTAATATATCCATCTAGAGTTTGATGGATATAATTAATGGCTGCTATGGCATAGACACAAGGGATTCCAGACAAATCCCATAATCTGCAAGAACAAACCCTACCATCCAAATCTACCTTGTAACTAGCACATGCTCTTCTCACTTTAAATACATTTCCTAGGCTATGCACTACTAACCAAAGCCTGCATGAAGACAAAAGGGTATGTATTATTCCTTATATATCAATTGTAATGATAGTTAGAAAAAGAAACAATTATTTTTTGTGTCTTACCTAAAGTTCTTTCCAAAAAGATTCATCTTCTTAATCACCTCTGGACATATATTACCTTTCCATTTACTGCATTCATCATTCATAAAGGAAAACCTGTCCATGATGTATATCCTTATCTCTTCAAGCATTGTAATCAAAGGTTTTTTTTATAATTATGGAGTTGAAACACTCTGAAATACCATTCTCCACTGCCTCACAAGCAAACCCTACACTCATATAAGCTCTACACCATGTTTTGGGTTCCTTTGACATTAGATACTTATATGCACTAGGGCTTATGGTCTTTATTTTTTCCATGTTTCTAATGAAATCACCTTCAATACAACTCATTGCACAAGCCCAAAACAACTTCTTCAACTCCAATCCAGAAAAAGCTTTCTTAAAATTTGCATAAATGTGTCTAGCACATTGCCTGTGCTCCACATGTGGCAAAATAACCTTAACAAATTCAAGCAAACCCTGTGAAAAAATATATTATCTTAGTATTTATAACCATATTGAAATAATCAAATTGAAATATATTATGATTATAAGGAAACTTACTTTATGTTTATCAGAAATAACAACCAAATCTACACCGGTACCAAGGTCAAGATCATCCTTCAGAAGCTCCAGAAACCAGGTCCAAGTATCCTTGTTTTTCACATCAACAACAACCCAAGCTACTGGGAACACCTAGTTATTAGCATCTCTAACTATGTTTGTGAGTAATTCACCTTTTACCCGACCCTTTAGGAAGCATCCATCCAACCCTATTACCTTCCTACACCCTATTTTCCAGCAAACACTTAAAGATTTGAAACATATGTAAAACCTTTTAAAATAATTCTTATCACCTGGATTGTTAGTAACACTAACTTTGCATGTAGACCTAGGGTTTGATCTTAACAACTCTTAGGCATAATCCCAAATTCTTGCACATTGTTCATTTAATTTACCCTCAATTAGTTCTTTTTCCCACTGTTTGGCCCTGCTAACCTGTCCTATAGATACCACACATCTATATCTTTGTTTGATGTCACTGATCATCTCCCTAAGTTTAACTTTGGGCTTATTTGCTATCTCAGTAACATAGTGTCTTCCAATCCATTCCGGGGTAACAGTAGACCCCAAATTTAAACACTCTAGAATAAAGATGCTCATAATTCATTGCCTTAACCTGGAAGCTTCTGTCATTGTACATCCAACCTGCATAATGTCTACAAGGGCATTTATTATATTCATGTCTCTTACCACATCTTGCAACAATTCTTCTATTGTCACTCTTTTGAAAGTATATTTGGTACCCTCCATTTACTGTATAGTTTGTCACATAGAATTTCAGTTGTGCAGGTGATTCGAACACGTCCCCTAACTTAGGTTCCATCTTATCCCGCTTAACATTTGGATCATGTATTCTGTAGTTGTTCGTCACTTCTTCCCCTGCCTCCTCATCATTTTGCAAATCATTACCATGGTCTACTCGATCTTTCACCTCATCAGTCATACTTGCATTTCTAATGTTAGCATCACAAAGTAGAATTTTAAGAAAATGATCCTTACATTTATCAAGCCTTGATACAAACTCCTGTCGTGGTTCATGATCCATGTAAATCCCGTGCAGCTCAAAATCCATCTCATTTAACCCAGAAAATGGCTCGTAAATTCCAGCAAATGGGTCGTCGTAACCATCGTCTGAAGAACCCATTTCTAACCCCTGCACAATCACAACCATAATCATGAAAAGTAAGCAATTAATGGAGATGATTTCTCGTAAAAACCATGATCAAACCGTAATTTCATACTTCTTGAAAAACCCTAGCTTCAGACAACGAGAATGCTTCACCAGATGGAGTTTAACGTTTGAGTTCCTATTACCTACATTTGAAGAAGTAGTAGCATGGAAGGATGGTAGGGTGTCTCTCTTGATTTTGACATTTGTCTTCGTCTACCGAGTAGGATGATATATATGATTAAAAAGTAGGATATTTGATTTCTCAAAAGTCAAAAGAAACATAGAAAATATTTGTTTTGTTACAACACAAAGTACCCTGTCCCTTACCTTCGAAATATTACTTGATTGTATTTGGAATTTAAGAAATTTAGAAAAAAATTAACATTAAAATTTAAGTTTCATTGAATAAAAAAGAGGAACAAATACAACAATTTTACAACAGAAATGCTTGAAGATATGGAAAAGATATGTATATAAAACTCGGAGATAAGATATAAATTTGTAAAAATAAAAGAATATAATGTTTTCTTCATTCCCTTCATGTTGGAACATGAAGGTCTCGAACATCAAACTTGTCAAGGAGAAACCAAAACGATTTGTTCCAAGCAACTTGGACGTTTGGTAAAGATGTATGTGACTTGATTTTGATTGTCGATGAATATTTATCGAACCTCTTTAGATGAATCATTCTCAAACAAATAAACAATCCATTTTCGCATGCTTATTCCGTTCATGGATTAAGCATAGTAAATAAGTAAATAATAGGTTTTAATAAATAAGAATTAAGAATTAGTTCGATATTTTTACATACTAAATTAATAATTAAAATTTTATTTATTTAATTAGTAAAAGGTTTCAATATTAGATAAGGTTAATTATTAAAATTTAACAATAAGGGCTTTTAGTTTTTATATAGTAATCGACAATGAAAACTTTTAAAAACAAAGCTTATAATGGTCATAAAGGGATAATGACTTAGAAAAGTAATTAAGTTCTCAGTTTGTCCGTATGAGGTCACTAAGGTTTTTTTTGTGTGTATTAGACCAATATGGTTGTTATTATCGTTTATAAATAGTCTTTTTTACTGGTTTCTTTTTGTTTAACCGGTAAAAAAGACTATTTCTAAACAGTAATAACAACTATATTGGTCTAATACGCACAAAAAACTTTAGTGACGGCTACGCATAAAAAAAACCTTAATGGGCTTTTAGTTTTTATATAGCAATCGACAATGAAAACTTTTAAAAACAAAGCTTATAATGGTCATAAATAAAGGGAGGCTTTGTCACATCAGTAGCTTAACTTTAAAACAGATACCAAACCCTAAGAGATCCTTTAAAGCTAATCCTAGCCATAGTCTCCTTCTTTCATCTCTCTTAACAACATCAACAGCAACAAGAGCGGTTATCAAGAGTCTATATGGTATATATATAAAGAAAAATATCAACTTATTTGAAAATACTACAAAATGTATTTTTTTTAAATTAGTTAATTTTGTAACGTTGTGACCATATATATATATATATATATATATATATATATATATATATATATATATATATATATATATATATATATATATATATAAATATTTTATTTTAATAGTGGATTTTATAATGTTGTATCTATTTTCGATTTACTTTTTTATTTATATTCATCATTTTGAGGGTCCATTTCTTCTTTTCGTCCTGAACTTATTATATCTTTGAACCGACCTTAAACAAGCAAACGAATTTTGTTCAATTAGAGATTTATTAGCTCTTGTTTCTCCTATGTATAGATCAACAATGACGATTATATGTTATGATAATTTCTGGGTAAATGACACAAAAAACACTATTTTTACATAGAAATTCAATTTTGACACCGTGTTTTTTTTGTGTCAATTTTGACACTGTGTTTTTCAATTTGTTACAATTCTGACCACTTGACCGATTAACCAGGTTACATGCTGACGTGACATAATGACGTGTCGGTTTTGATGACGTGGCATGCTCACATTATATGCTGATGTGTCAAAATTGATTTTTTTTTCTACAAAAAACACTAAGTTTTCACATCTTTTCGATTTTGACACTAAATTTAATTTTTTATTTTAATTTTGACACTATGTTTTTTTTTTGTTCCTATCGAACAACATTTATCAAATTTTGTTCAATTTTGTCTATTTTCCATTTGAAACCGTATAAACATATTTTTTTCGTTTAAAAACCACATTTTTATTTAAATACAAGGTGTTTTTTTCCTTACATTCAAAGCATTAGGTATATCATGGGAATCAAACTAACCATAAGCTTCTAATAAGATGTAAAAATTTGATGGGTTGCAAACTTGATATCTGAGTTTTGATCGACTACACGCCTCCAAACCTCCAAACACATTTTAAAATTGCATATTTAATACAAAATGCAATTTTTATATAACTAATACATATTTATATATAAAGATATGGTTTGAGTGTAAAAAAATGTATTTATACAAAACTATGGTTTTTAAATGAAAAAAAAACATATATATACGGTTTAAATGTATTAAAAAAATATTTATACAGTTTCAAATAGAAAATTTTCAACATTGAAGAAAATTGAAAAAAAAATGATGTTCGATTTAGAATAAAAAAACATAATGTCAAAGTTGAAAGAAAAAATTAAACTAAGTGTCAAAATCGAAAAAAAATGAAAACTTGGTGTTTTTTATGAGAAAAAAAATCAATTTTGACACGTCAGCATATAATGTCAGCATGCCACGTTATCATGCCACGTCAGCATGTAACCTGGTTAACCAGTCAAGTGGTAAGAATTGTAACAAATTGAAAAATACAGTGTCAAAATTGACACAAAAAATAATACGGTGTCAAAATCGAATTTCTATATAAAAGGAGTGTTTTTTTTATGCCATTTACCCATAATTTCTCTATAATTTGAATTGATTGTTTGTTGATTTATAATGTTCTAATTGGATCCATAACATTGGGATCGATAAAAATTAAATTGTTAATAATTGAGTTGTTTGTACTGTTATGATTGTTTTTACATCAATCCCCCAAAGTGGTATCAAAATCTCTATTCGAACAATAAATCACAATAATTATTTACGTTTTTAATTATTTTTGTGCATGATCTTTGTGTTTTCGGAAATTGTTAAAATTAGCTCATACGTGTAAAAACTAGCTAACAAATAAAAAAAGGCATATATATATATATATATATATATATATATATATATATATATATATATATATATATATATATATATATATATATATATATATATATATATATGATTCAATGTTATATAAGGACCTCTATATGTAATATATTTTATTAAATTAAAATAACTATTTAATAATAGCTTTTCCTTTATTTATGTTTAAATGAAAATTGTTGCATATATTAGCAAAAAAATTATAAAATAAAAAAGATTAATAGCATATACATGTAACCTTCATGTTAGAAACTTTTTTTTTTATTTTATTTATTTTATTATTATGAATATGCTAAGAAACAACAAAATATCTTTATAGAAAACCACATTCATGGAAATAAAGATATAGTGTTAGCTTATATTTAAAACTACCTCCAACTTTTAACATTAATTTTTTATATTATATCTATATTTTTAGTGTAAAAGATAGTATAAATATTAAAATTCGTCCACCCATTACATTATTTAACACTAAAAAGAATATTTTAGGAATATTATTCTTTATTCAATACTATAATTAGTGTTACACTAATCTAATGTTATACTAAAAGTCTAAAACTCAACACTATATATAGTATAAAATATAATGTAAGATTGAAGCATTACAGTGTAATTTAAAGTGTAAAATGGTTTTTTAGTGTAGGGTTGAAAATACTTTAAGGACAAGAAAAAACTTTATAAAATTTTGTTTATGGTTTTTCCGATAAACAAAAGATAAACAAAATGATAAGCTTATATATAAATGATGGTTTGAAAATACATTTATTAAAATTAAAACTAGGGTTTACAATCTCGTGTGATGTTATAGAAATCCTGAAAATAATTAAAAAAAGAAATTATAAGTCATATATTTTTATTGATTTATTTAAAGCCGTTTATAATTCTATATGCACAAATAATTAGTTGGTCAAATTTTGTATTTTGATGATATTATGTATAGACACAAATTACCAGAAACTTATCGTTGAAATCGGTTATCTGTGACGTTGTAACATCTGTAACTAAGGCATAGAAGGTTTGAGCTTTTAGTGTGTATATATATATATATATATATATATATATATATATATATATATATATATATATATATATATATATATATATATATATATATATATATATATATATATATATATATATATATATATATATATATATATATATATATATATGAATTAATATTTTTCTACGAACCATTTTTCAAATGCGAACTTTTTTGCTTAATATAATTTTCAAAAAAAAAAAAAAAACAGACTTAATGTATTAAGTCGGTTACATAGAATTGCATTAGCAGAAAAAATCTCAAATAAAACGTGCACATATGAAAGTGCATATAAACATAAACGTCGGAAATACATATGTTTGACAAAAATGAACATTTGAACCTTTCGTATATGCACATTTTATTCGAGAACTTTTTCATTTTTTTTTTTGCAGATTCATTTCTATAAGACCAATATAATGCATTAAGTCATTTTTTTTTGAAAAAAACATCACAAGAAAATTCTCATTTTTAAAAGTGGTTTACGGGAAAATATTGGTTTGCAAAAGATCCTCTCTCTCTCTCTCTCTCTATATATATATATATATATATATATATATATATATATATATATATATATATATATATATATATATATATATATATATATGGGGTTAGGTTATAATGTGAATGACATATATTGTGTGGTTGTAAGGATGATTATGGACCAATAGATTAAAAAATGAATGATTATTGTATGAGAGTCTATGTTATTACAATTGAATAACATGCACCATATAATCACATAGATTTCATTGTAAAGATATTTTAGTCAATTAAACCAGATTTAAAAAAAGAAAATTTCGGATTTTTAGAGATAAATGATTCTTTTAATTTTAAAAATCTATTTTTTTTAAATCAATTCAATTTCAATTCTAACATATTCTTTTATAATAATATTCTATAAGAATGTACACTACTCTTTTGAATCTTGAAAGTTTGAGATTTTGTCCAGTAAGAATATATCGTATCCTTTTCAATGATTCTCTAAGAATGAATCGAATAACATAGTATTTGATGGTAAAAATGTTAATGTGAAATATATTCTTGCAGATTGTGTTGACACAATTATGAGAATGAACTTAAATTACAATAAGAAACTAAGATACATCAAATGAATAAAAAAAATCTTAAAAAACATTCTTGAAAGAATCTTCATCTCATTCTTGGTATGTTTCCCACATTCAGCATCTTGATCATAACATTATGTGAGAATAATTGTCATAAAATTGAATTCTATCAAAATGACTGCAATGGAATTGAATATGTCAGAATGACTGCCATGGAATCGAATTCTGTCAGAATGACATGTCGTGATACTCACAAGATTTTATCTTCCGTTCATGACCTACAAAAAAGAATAGGAGGCATTTTGTGAGAAACATCTATGATAGCATTTTTGCCTATTTTTGTAGTTAGTAAAACTATCAAAAAATTAAATTGGCAAATTAACAATACTCGTGAATAAAGGAGTCACTTATGATTGTGTTAATACCGAATTTCTTTCTCCACTAGATCATAACAACCCACATATGTTTTGCTTTTTAGATATAAAATTTCCTATAGCTTTCAAAAAACTATTAATATATAGAAAAATCAATAAACGTATATGAAGTCACTACAATACCTCAACAACATCCCAAGCCCCTGAAGTCACAGTACCATACAAATTACTATCATTTGACTTAGAATGAGAAGGTTGAAATTTACATAACAAACATAGAAAAAAACACTAAAACATCTCATTGAAAAGTGAAAACCAATATATACAATTCAATATTTAATTATACATAAACTTATATTAATTGAACATACAATTAACTAACATTATGAAACATATCAAGTTAGCTCTATATTCCTAGATTTTAATTATATAACCTAACTTTCCATCAAATAAACACCCAATTTTCCATTAATGAAACATATCAAGTTAACGTTAATGAAAATTACCTCAAAAGGTTACCCCTACTTAACCCCAAATATTATGATCTTATAAGGTTTGATTACAGATCTTTAGAAAAACACAGAAAACCCATCAAACCCAAAAAACAATAAAATAACAAGAAGAAGAAGAAATATGGGAACCAATTAACATTAACCGTTGATTTCAAAGTTATAGGAATCAATATCATTTACTGAAGATTTCATAAATCGACTTTATATAGTAGATTCGATTTTACAAAGATAGAGAGGAGAAAATAGAAGAAACTTACAGCCCATAAGTCGATTTCTTGGTGTTCGAAAGAGGCGTAATTGATTTAGGGGACGTTAATTACTCTATGTGTTTAGAAGAACTCGTCAAATAGGAAAACAATATTATGGTTGGGGATATGAGGCGTCGATGGTGGTTATTGTGGATGACGAAAGAGAGGAGAAGATGGAAGAGTTATCAGCGATGACTTAGATAAATAGGGGGTTATTTAGATGCAGCCGGATAATGGGAGTTGACTCGTTATTTTAGGAAGTATAATTATATATATATATATATATATATATATATATATATATATATATATATATATATATATATATATATATAATGACTAAACTATCCTTAATTGATTAATTAATGATTTATATTTTTTCTAAATTGTGATTGGTTCCTACAACCACACAATAGTTATATATATATATATATATATATATATATATATATATATATATAATTATTGTGTGAATGTATAACCATTTCTTGTCCATTTGATTTAAAAAAAGGAATGAGTGTGATTTGAGGGTACATATGATTAACATAGGATAGCATGTACTATATAATTACACTTATTTAATTATAATTGTATTTTAGTCTATTAACTTATATTTAAAAAGGAAAGATTGCTAATTAATTGCATAATTTAATGAGCTTTTTATTAAATACTTAGTTATATTATTTTACATAAGTAAACATGGATAATTAAACATTATTTAAAAAAACGTAAGTCCATAAAACTATTTTCATACATGCAATAGATTTCATTCATTAAGAATTTCATTCTTTAAGAATGATTCATGAATATTGTATATTATATTCTTGAAGAAAATACAATATTTTTTTACGCAACCAATGTAATAACATCAAATGGGAATTCTTGGCGAATATAAAATAATTTGGATACACACAAAATTAATCGTGGTAAAACAAAATATATTCTTAAAAAATATGTTCTGTTTCACATAAAATTAATTAAACATACAGTGTGTAGTAAAAATAAATATATTCTTAAAGAATGTGTTTGGTTAGACACAAAACCAATTAAACCTACTGATAAGTAGTGATAATAAATAAATTCTTTAAGAATCATCTAATCCACTACAAATATGTTTCTATATGGTATTCGTTTTTTCATAACTATTCTATATGTGACTTTCCTTAATACAAAGAAACATATTTGTATTTACATAAATAAATTTATATACGATATATATATATATATATATATATATATATATATATATATATATATATATATATATATATATATGTTATATTCACAAACGAATACCAGAAATGTATATAAGAATCAAATATGTTCTATTCACTTGTGAATACAAACAAAACCAAATATTTATGTTTTATTCATGTTGTTACGGCGAACTCCAGGTGCATGTTTAGCTCTACCATTGAAGTATCTTGGTATAATAAGCGTCTGAGAATCCGCTCTGCACAATATGGAAAAATGCTAGGTCAGATAGCCTTACTGTAACGACCGAAAAATTTCAACCAATTTAATTTTTTTTCAAAAACAACCCGATTTCATTAAATTATTACAAAAAGGTTTTCAATACAATTTATTTAGAGTATTCCCAGAATCACATCACAACATAAACATGAGGAGCGGTACGATCACGCCTTCGCCTTGCCACGATCTCCTGAAGAACCTGAAAAACATAAAACCACAACTGTAAGCCCGAAAGCTTAGTGAGATATCCCCAAAATACCAACCACATATACCATACACGCATAACATGCCATATCATATCCGATCACAGAACAGCCATGCACTTCGGGTCTACTATGTGACTGGTCCACCGCACCGGCCAACAGTCCACCTGGTCCACCCTCCGAGTCTAGCCATATACATCGAGTCTACAATGTGATTGGTCCACCCGCATCGGGCCTTCAATCCACCTGGTCCACTCTCTGAGTCTACAGTATGACTGGTCCGCCCGCACCGGGCCTTCAGTCGGCCTGGTCCACTCTCCGAGCCTCGGCACGTCTGGTCCACCCTCTTGGGGCCTACAGCCTATGCGGACCGCTCGCTGGGCCTTCGGGACAACCGGTCCGCCCTGGGTATCTTGGCCTACAGCACAAAGCAGGACCCGCCTCAACCCAACTCCAGTCCAAACAACCATGTGCACATAAACATACAATCATATAACAATTCGCAGTCAACAAGCCGATCAACAGATCACATAACATATCATCATCCTAACCAGGATACCGACCTAACCGGTCACTAGCATAGCATCACCCTACATATCAGGTTACCGACCTTAACCAAGTCTCTATCATACACCATCCTAGCTACTAGGATGCAACATACCAAAGCAATAACATAACAACAATACCCGGATCTCAATCCGATAAAGGGCCGGCCTTGGTGCCTTAGACCCTGTTAATATAGTGAGGATAACTCACCTCGCACTGTCGAAACTCTGAACTGAAGAAGCAGATTCTCGAATCACCGACTCACCGAAAATCCCGAACTAGCCAACATAGCACAAATAAACATTAGGCCAAGCACAATACTCTTCCAAGGGTAAATTGACCATTTTACCCCTAACTCAATCCGGCCCAACACTAGGTAAGCCCCCAAGCCCACCAATAGCCCAAAGTCCAAAAGTCCGAAGCATAGTCCACTATTGGCCCAATTTACTAAATTGGGCCCACCTCACCAAATGGACCTAAACTCAAGATCCATAACAACCAATGAGCCCACAATACTCTAACCATAATGTCCAGTCATTGCCCAAAATCCAACAGCCCAAATAACAGCCCAAACCCTAAGACCCAAAATGAAAATCCAACAGAGGGAGTACGCTGGGCGTACCCTCCTTGGTACGCTAGGCGTACACGCCGATTCGCAATAGGGGATCGAGGCACTGACTCGCTACGCGGGGCGTAACCTCACAGTTCAACAACATCACATAACGTCTTAATGGTTAAAGCTCTTAAGCCCATATTTCAGATCCTTAGGCTAAATATGCCTAAGATTCATAAAGTCTCAAACTTTATCACTTGGGACGTCCATAAAACTCTTAATCCAAGGTCTTAATCCATTAAGACCCACATATCTCACACATGGAACAACCACAACCTTTAGGACCTCATTTTTCTCACTCAAGACCTCTCCAAAGGTCTAAAAGGACAGATAATCTCGACCAACTCAAAACATGCATCAAAATGAGGACTTTTGGGAAAAGAATGGTGTCAAAGCTTCACAACACATAGATCTACACAATATGAATGTCAAGTAAGAAGCTTTATACCTCAAATAGGCTCCAAAGGATGATGTCTTCCCAGATCTATAAGCTCCGGCCGTTTCTCTCCTTCTTTGACAACTTCTCCTTTCTTCCTTTATGCTCTCCTTTGCTAATACAAGCTTTCCAAGACCAAACACACCCAATCAAGGAGGCGGGACGACTCTCTTAGGGTTTCTAAGGTTAAGGGAGAGCTTATGGAGGCTAGGGTATGCACCAACATGTTCCTTATATAGTGGCTGACCCTAAATTTAGGGTTTTAGAACTCTGAGAGTACGCTGGGGGTACCTCTAGTACGCTGGGCGTACTCAACCTTGCACCCGCGTCCACTTACGCCTTACGCTGAGCGTAATCCCAGCTTACGCTGGGCGTACTCGGCGAGTCCCCAAAATTTCATACTTGGCCCTCATTATTCCACTTTTCCCACAAGATGATCAAAATACTATTTCTCTTAAATCCCGGGGACTCACAATTAGGTACTCTTAGGGACGGGGTGTAACGACCCGTTTCCGGTATGTTAATTAATTTGTTTTGGGCTAAGTTTTCAAGAGGGACTCGGCGAGTTCTAGCCTGACTCGCCGAGTCGGGTCGCGCATCTTGGGCACGCGGGAGCCGGCGACTCGGCGAGTCCATATCCTGGACTCGGCGAGTCCATCCGTCTGGGTGAAACCCTAACTCCCCGGGTTTTGCTCACTATTTAAACCCCATTATAGCCTCCATCTCGTCACTTTCCCCCTGAGAGCACTGTTAGAAACCCTAAACCTTCCTCTTGTGAGCTTATAAGTGATCTTGTTCCATTTTGTGAAGGGGTGAAGAAGGAGAAGAAGAAGGAAGCAAGGAAACGAGTTCTAGTGCCAAGATCCAAGATCAAGTGTGAACTTATTCAGGTATTTTCGGAGTCCTCTTCTGGTTTCATGCTTAAACTTCCATTAGAGCTCTTTTAAGGGCTATTTGATGCTTGTTCCAAGCTTTATGCTTGCTTGATTGTATTATTAAGCCGAAATACCTTTGGATCTGTGTGTTGGGGTGTTGAAGAGTCCAGATCCACTGTCTTTTTGGGGTTACATTGCTTATTAGCCATGGATCTACCCTTATTGTGCATATTTTAGTCTTATTTCCCTCATTCATGTGGTTGTGCACGTAAAGTTGGAAACTTTACGTGGTAAAACAGCTTAATGGACCTAGATCTATCATTTGCATGTGTTGGATTCAAGAGAAATCGAGTAAAAATATGTTGCATGGCGGCGACTCGGCGAGTCGGAAGAACGACTCGACGAGTCACGTTGCGGGTCCCGAGTTCTCCAGTTTCTTCAGTGTCGAGTGGACGAGGTGAGTTAGGGAGTGGACTCAGCGAGTTAAGAGTAGACTCAGTAATGGAGGGACTCGGCGAGTTGTTCATACAACTCGGCGAGTCCAAGGCAATCTCCTTGAGAATTAAGAACAACTCGTCGAGTCTGTTCATCTGACTCGGCGAGTCGGATGAAGATCATCTGAGTTCTTGGATTCAGAGGGTACTCGTCGAGTCGATGCCACACTCGACGAGTAACAACATGTAAGAGTTGAACGGAGAGTCTAGGACTCGGCGAGTCGGGTATCCCGACTCGGCGAGTCAGCCCTGAGTAAGTCAACTTTGACCAAGGGTAAAAGAGTCATTTTACCCTAAGTATAGTGCTAGTGATTGATTGAGTGTGTTTATGGATTTGTAGCCGAGGAGATTCAGGAGCAGCAGCCGTTAGCTTTCCGAGCCACACACTCATCCGCTAGCTTACGAGGTGAGTCTCCTTTCCGTAGGGACGGGTTTAAGGCCACAATGCCGGCCCGTCCAGTTAATAGTAGTTTCCGGACTTCGGCCCGATGTAGTAGTTGTATGTTTGATGCCTTCGTGGTTCAGACACGTTTTATGTGCTATGTGTATGTGTTTGTGTTCCGGGCCACGGCCCGATGCAGTATGCAATATAAATGGTTGTGATATGCTATGCTATGTGCAGTCAGTCCCGGACCTCGGTCCGATGTAGGGGACACGGTCCCAGTCAGTTCCGGACTTCGGTCCGATGCAGTCAGTTCCGGACTTCGGTCCGATGCAGTTAGTTCCGGACTTCGGTCCGATGCAGGGGACAAGGTCCCAGTCAGTTCCGGACTTTGGTCCGATGCAGTTTCCGGGCTTCGGCCCGATGCAGTGGGCAAGGCCCAATATGTGTTTATGTGTTATTGTATGGTATGTGGTAGTTTGGGGGAGCTCACTAAGCTTCGTGCTTACAGTTTCAGTTTTGGTTTCAGGTACTTCCGCAAGCAAAGGGAAGAGCTCTGGATGACGGCATCGCACACACCACCGCCTCAGCTTTAGCCTGGGATTGATTTAGATGTTTGATCCGATGTAGTATGATACAGTTTTTCCGCACAGTATTTTATTATGTTTTGGAATACATCACGTATGGTTTTACTATATGATGCTCTGATTGCAGTTTTGATTATATTAAAAACAAAAATTTTTGGGTCGTGTTTTTGGGTCGTTTCAAGTTGGTATCAGAGCCCTGGTTTGAGGGATTCGGATACACTCTCGGGTGTATCTGAACTCAAACTAAGGGGAAATAAAAGATTTTTAATAAAATGTTTTTACAAAGGAATTTTGAAAACACTTAGGAGGAAAAAGAATTGTTTTAAGATAGAGGTGTGTGCATGCGGTCAACCGAGCTCAAGTAAGTACTCCCAAATTACCCATACAAGTTATTTGTTCAATTTCAGTTTAGTAGAACAGCATGCTAGAATAGGACTAAGGGTGTAGGAGAATGCCTTACGTGCCTGCTTATGTGTTACAGCTCTATGAATATTGCATGCTAGAATTGAGTAGACAGCAGTAGGATAGCCTGTTTAGGTTATGCCTGATAGTGTGAGCTTAGCATCCTATGCTAGTGCAATTTCTTGTTATAAGAATAGCTTGCGTGAGTCTGTTTCCCTTGTCCGAATGCTGCTTGCTTTGTGCTTAGTGGGATTCGAGTAATGGGAGTTAGCCATTAGGTGGACACGTCACACCACATGTAATCAGGTTTGAATAATCCCAGAGTGCTGGAACTGGCCCTACTGCGCAGCTCTTGTTTGAGTCCAACCGTTGTAGGGACGGATCTTTTACTTGAAGGATTATCCGATCCTCATCACATGTGATGGTGTTCAGGTGATGGATAACTGGCAGTGCAAGGAGACCTACAGCAGCTGAGGACCAGTCGTATTGAGCTCGAGTTTTCTCTAGGGCAAGCCTAGGGTGAGGGTAGCAGAAAATAGCAGCGGTAGAAGTGACTTGGGGAAGTCGAGGCAGTTCTTGAGGAAAGTACGGATAGATGTGGAAGGTAGTAGGGGCCCATACTACTGGAAACAGAGGATCCGTACTCGAATCAAGGAAGGCCAAGATTAGACCAGGAAGCTAGTAGTCGTATTATGATCCCTTGAAATATTTCAATGTTCTGATGTTGTTATGATATGTTTCAGAATGGTAGTTTTGCGTCCGAGGCCAGCAGCCGGCAGTTCAGATGCCGAAGGAGGATCAGGATCGGGATCCGACCCGGAGGTCGGACAGATGGATGAGCAGACCAGAGAGTTCCTTTCTTCTGAGATTACTCGCATCATACTTGAGCAGACTCCTGTGATCTTCGGTTCGATCAAGGAGGGCATTTTGGAGATGATGGATGAGAGACTGAGTACCTTCCGTACTGAGATGACGGCCATGATGGGGTCGCGCACACTCACTTTCAGGGAGTTCAGGGCGTGCGGGGCTCCTGACTACCACGGGGCACGGGACCCCATAGCGAGTACCAGGTGGTTGGCGGATGTGGCCAACGCATTCCGCACTAGCAGATGTCCCGAGGGGGACAAGGTCAGATTGGCGTCCTGTCTCCTGAAGGACAGGGCACGTGACTGGTGGGAGGAGGTAGGACATACCATCGGGGATGATGCGGCATTGGATGCCATGACCTGGGCTGATTTTTCTACCAGGTTCAGAGCGGAGTTCGCACCGGTCATTGAGGTGCAACAGTTAGCCAGGGAGTTCCAGGATCTTACCCAGACTACCGAGACAGTGGCGGAGATCACCGCCAAGTTCAGGGAGCGGGCCCTTCTTGTTCCTCAGTATGCAGCAGACGAGGAGATGAAGAAGGCCCGTTATCACGAGATGTTGCGGAGCGACATTCGTATGTTTGTGAGCCGGTCCAGTTGCAAAACACTGGACGACATGATTGCTAGAGCCAGAGAGAGGGAGATTGATCTCGAGATGGAGAGGAAGAGGAAACCGGAGGCGGTTTCGGGTGCAGGCAGTGTGGGCAAAAAGCCCAAGGTTTCAGATCACAGATCTAGGAGTCAGCAGAGCCACGGTCGATGTGGCAAGTGTGGGAGATTGCACGAGGGAGCGTGCAAGGCAGGGAGTTCCGGCTGCTACAAGTGCGGTCGGATTGGGCATTTGAGTAGGGATTGTACGGCCCCTGCCACTACGGTTACAGCATCGGATCTGATTTGCTTTCAGTGCAATCAGAGGGGACACAAAAGGTCCCAGTGTCCCAGTTTAGCTGCAGCAGGGAAGGTGCATGCACCCGCCCCTGCTACCTTGAGGATCACGGATGGCCGTCAGGGCCGAGCTGATGCGCCGGTGGCGAAGAGCAGGGCATTTCAGATGACAGCAGAGGAGGCGCGAGCGACTCCTGATGTGGTGACGGGTATGTATCTTCCCTTTTATCTCTTTATTATTATTGATTAAATGTTGCTTATGGTTGTATGTTTTATTCAGGGTCGTTCTCTGTGAACGGCATTTCTGCTTTGGTATTATTCGATTCGGGGGCTACCCGATCATTCGTATCTCTTGCGCTTAGCAAGAGGTTCAGTAGAGCTCCAGGGAAACTGGATTGTCCGTTAGAGGTGGAGATAGCAGATGATAGGACCGTGAGGGTCGACAAAGTATATAGAGGGTGTTCCCTTCAGATATTTGAGGAGCAGTTTTCAGTGGATTTGGTTCCGATTCCCCTGCGCGGGAATAAAGTTATTGTGGGAATGGATTGGCTAAGCCCCAACGGGGCGGTGATTGACTGTGAGCTTCAGCTAGTGAGGGTTCGTACTCCCAGTGGGGGAGAGATAGTGGTTCAGGGCGAGAGGCCCCAGCGAGGAGTGACCTTCTGCTCGGCCGCTAGGGCGAGGCGCTACGTTCAGCAGGGTTGCGCCGGTTATGTAGCCTACGTCTTGGATGCCCGGGATAAGGGCAAGACGACGATCGATGATGTTCCTATTGTTCGAGATTACCCGGATGTGTTTCCCGAGGATTTGCCGGGGATACCTCCTGAGAGGCAGGTTGAGTTCAGGATCGACCTGGTTCCTGGTGCGGCTCCGATAGCCAAAGCACCATATCGACTTGCTCCCCCTGAGATGCAGGAGTTGTCTACACAGCTTCAGGAGCTGTTAGACAAGGGTTTCATTCGACCGAGCAGTTCGCCTTGGGGAGCGCCGATCTTATTTGTGAGGAAGAAAGACGGGTCGCATCGGATGTGTATTGACTACCGGGAGTTGAACAAGGTAACGGTGAAGAACCGTTACCCACTCCCGAGGATAGATGACTTGTTCGATCAGCTCCAGGGAGCGTCTTGGTTCTCCAAGATCGACCTACGCTCCGGTTACCACCAGATGAGGGTCAGGGATGAGGATGTACAGAAGACTGCTTTCAGGACCCGGTATGGTCATTATGAGTTTGTGGTGATGCCATTTGGGCTCACCAATGCCCCAGCCGCGTTCATGGATCTCATGAACCGCGTGTGTAGACCGATGCTGGATCGGTCAGTGATAGTGTTCATCGATGACATCTTGGTGTATTCCAAGACGCAGGAACAGCACGAGGAGCACCTGCGGGAGGTGTTGGAGACTTTGAGGAGGGAGAGACTGTTCGCTAAGTTCTCCAAGTGCGAGTTCTGGTTACGCGAGGTGCAGTTTCTTGGGCATCTCGTTAATCAGAAGGGTATTTTGGTTGACCCGGCCAAGATTGAGGCCGTGATGCAGTGGGAGGTCCCGAGGTCTCCATCTGAGATTCGGAGCTTCCTAGGATTGGCAGGGTATTATCGGAGGTTTATTCAGGATTTCTCCAAGATAGCAGTGCCGCTCACCCGACTAACCAAGAAGTCGGTAGTTTTTCGTTGGGGGCCTGAGCAGCAGGCGGCGTTCGAGACTCTCAGGCAGAGATTGTGCGAGGCTCCGATCCTTACCTTGCCAGAGGGTGTTGAGGATTTCGTGGTCTATTGTGATGCTTCGATCACCGGTATGGGAGCAGTGTTGATGCAGCGAGGCCATGTGGTGGCTTATGCTTCGAGACAGTTGAAGCCTCACGAGGCTAATTATCCTACCCATGATTTGGAGCTGGGGGCAGTTGTATTTGCCCTCAAGATATGGAGGCATTACCTGTATGGGGTCCGCTGTACTATCTACACGGACCACAAGAGTTTACGATACCTTATGGATCAGCCGAGTTTGAATATGAGACAGAGGAGATGGTTGGACGTGCTGAAGGACTATGACTGTGAGATCCTGTATCATCCAGGGAAGGCCAACGTGGTGGCCGATGCCCTGAGCCGCAAGGTGTCGGCGGCCCCTATCAGGGATTTGTGTATGAGGATGACGGTGATCACTCCTTTGTTGGAGCGGATCAAGGAGGCTCAGATGGAGGGTCTCAAGGAGGAAAGGCAGAAGTGCGAGAGGATAGTGGGTCGAGTAGCTTCGTTCGACTACGACAGTCGGGGTTTGATGACGCTTCATGGTAGGGTGTGGGTACCGTACTGGGGTGGGGTACGGCAGATATTGATGGACGAGGCTCATAAGTCTCGATTTTTTATCCATCCAGGGGCGACGAAGATGTATCGAGATCTTCGACCTGATTATTGGTGGCCCTGCATGAAGCGGGACGTCGCTTGGTACGTTGAGAGGTGCTTGACCTGCCGGAAGGTCAAGGCGGAGCACCAGAGACCTCACGGCAAGATGCAGCCGTTGGATATTCCCGTGTGGAAATGGGAGGACATCACCATGGATTTTATCACCAAACTTCCCAGGACCGCACGTGGAGTAGATTCGATATGGGTAGTGGTGGATCGGTTGACGAAGAGTGCCCATTTTATTCCGATCCAGGAGAGTATATCGGCGGAAAGGTTAGCCGATATCTATGTGCGAGAGATTGTGGCACGTCATGGAGTGCCGGTATCGGTAGTGTCGGACCGAGATGTTCGCTTCACGTCCAGATTCTGGAAGCGGTTTCACGACGAGATGGGTACTCGTCTCCATTTCAGCACCGCTTTCCATCCTCAGACTGACGGGCAGAGTGAGAGGACGATTCAGACTCTCGAGGACATGCTTAGGGCATGTGTTCTGGATTTTGGGGGCTGTTGGGATACGTATCTTCCCTTAGCGGAATTCTCGTATAACAACAGCTATCATGCGAGCATTGATCGACCTCCTTTTGAGATGTTATATGGCAGGAAGTGCAGGACCCCGATTTGTTGGGGCGAGGTCGGTCAGCGGGTCATGGGGAGCACCGAAGTGGTGCTCAAGACGACGGAACTGATCCAGCAGGTCCGTAGTAGACTGCAGACTGCGCAGAGTCGGCAGAAGAGCTACGCCGACAGGAGGCGTTCAGACTTGGAGTTCCAGGTGGGAGACATGGTTCTTCTGAAAGTCTCACCTTGGAAAGGTGTCATCAGGTTCCGGAAGAGGGGCAAATTGGGCCCCAGATTTATTGGTCCTTTCAGGGTTTTGGCCCGGGTGGGTCGGGTTGCTTATCGGTTAGATCTTCCGGAGGAGCTCAGTTTGATACACAACACCTTCCACGTGTCGCAGTTGAGGAAGTGTTTAGTGGACGAGACAGCGGTCGTTCCCTTGGAGGATATCCAGGTCGATAGCGGCTTGAATTATATCGAGAAACCGATAGCAATTTTGGAACGGAAGACCAAGACCTTGAGGAACAAGGTAATTCAGCTGGTAAAGGTGCAGTGGCAGCATCGGAAGGGGTCCGAATGGACATGGGAGGCTGAAGAAGAAATGAGAACGCACTACCCGGAGTTATTCGCAGATCCAGCCGTAGCAGACTTCGAGGACGAAGTCTGAAACAAGTGGGGGAGAATTGTAACGACCCGTTTCCGGTATGTTAATTAATTTGTTTTGGGCTAAGTTTTCAAGAGGGACTCGGCGAGTTCTAGCCTGACTCGCCGAGTCGGGTCGCGCATCTTGGGCACGCGGGAGCCGGCGACTCGGCGAGTCCATATCCTGGACTCGGCGAGTCCATCCGTCTGGGTGAAACCCTAACTCCCCGGGTTTTGCTCACTATTTAAACCCCATTATAGCCTCCATCTCGTCACTTTCCCCCTGAGAGCACTGTTAGAAACCCTAAACCTTCCTCTTGTGAGCTTATAAGTGATCTTGTTCCATTTTGTGAAGGGGTGAAGAAGGAGAAGAAGAAGGAAGCAAGGAAACGAGTTCTAGTGCCAAGATCCAAGATCAAGTGTGAACTTATTCAGGTATTTTCGGAGTCCTCTTCTGGTTTCATGCTTAAACTTCCATTAGAGCTCTTTTAAGGGCTATTTGATGCTTGTTCCAAGCTTTATGCTTGCTTGATTGTATTATTAAGCCGAAATACCTTTGGATCTGTGTGTTGGGGTGTTGAAGAGTCCAGATCCACTGTCTTTTTGGGGTTACATTGCTTATTAGCCATGGATCTACCCTTATTGTGCATATTTTAGTCTTATTTCCCTCATTCATGTGGTTGTGCACGTAAAGTTGGAAACTTTACGTGGTAAAACAGCTTAATGGACCTAGATCTATCATTTGCATGTGTTGGATTCAAGAGAAATCGAGTAAAAATATGTTGCATGGCGGCGACTCGGCGAGTCGGAAGAACGACTCGACGAGTCACGTTGCGGGTCCCGAGTTCTCCAGTTTCTTCAGTGTCGAGTGGACGAGGTGAGTTAGGGAGTGGACTCAGCGAGTTAAGAGTAGACTCAGTAATGGAGGGACTCGGCGAGTTGTTCATACAACTCGGCGAGTCCAAGGCAATCTCCTTGAGAATTAAGAACAACTCGTCGAGTCTGTTCATCTGACTCGGCGAGTCGGATGAAGATCATCTGAGTTCTTGGATTCAGAGGGTACTCGTCGAGTCGATGCCACACTCGACGAGTAACAACATGTAAGAGTTGAACGGAGAGTCTAGGACTCGGCGAGTCGGGTATCCCGACTCGGCGAGTCAGCCCTGAGTAAGTCAACTTTGACCAAGGGTAAAAGAGTCATTTTACCCTAAGTATAGTGCTAGTGATTGATTGAGTGTGTTTATGGATTTGTAGCCGAGGAGATTCAGGAGCAGCAGCCGTTAGCTTTCCGAGCCACACACTCATCCGCTAGCTTACGAGGTGAGTCTCCTTTCCGTAGGGACGGGTTTAAGGCCACAATGCCGGCCCGTCCAGTTAATAGTAGTTTCCGGACTTCGGCCCGATGTAGTAGTTGTATGTTTGATGCCTTCGTGGTTCAGACACGTTTTATGTGCTATGTGTATGTGTTTGTGTTCCGGGCCACGGCCCGATGCAGTATGCAATATAAATGGTTGTGATATGCTATGCTATGTGCAGTCAGTCCCGGACCTCGGTCCGATGTAGGGGACACGGTCCCAGTCAGTTCCGGACTTCGGTCCGATGCAGTCAGTTCCGGACTTCGGTCCGATGCAGTTAGTTCCGGACTTCGGTCCGATGCAGGGGACAAGGTCCCAGTCAGTTCCGGACTTTGGTCCGATGCAGTTTCCGGGCTTCGGCCCGATGCAGTGGGCAAGGCCCAATATGTGTTTATGTGTTATTGTATGGTATGTGGTAGTTTGGGGGAGCTCACTAAGCTTCGTGCTTACAGTTTCAGTTTTGGTTTCAGGTACTTCCGCAAGCAAAGGGAAGAGCTCTGGATGACGGCATCGCACACACCACCGCCTCAGCTTTAGCCTGGGATTGATTTAGATGTTTGATCCGATGTAGTATGATACAGTTTTTCCGCACAGTATTTTATTATGTTTTGGAATACATCACGTATGGTTTTACTATATGATGCTCTGATTGCAGTTTTGATTATATTAAAAACAAAAATTTTTGGGTCGTGTTTTTGGGTCGTTTCAAGTTGGTATCAGAGCCCTGGTTTGAGGGATTCGGATACACTCTCGGGTGTATCTGAACTCAAACTAAGGGGAAATAAAAGATTTTTAATAAAATGTTTTTACAAAGGAATTTTGAAAACACTTAGGAGGAAAAAGAATTGTTTTAAGATAGAGGTGTGTGCATGCGGTCAACCGAGCTCAAGTAAGTACTCCCAAATTACCCATACAAGTTATTTGTTCAATTTCAGTTTAGTAGAACAGCATGCTAGAATAGGACTAAGGGTGTAGGAGAATGCCTTACGTGCCTGCTTATGTGTTACAGCTCTATGAATATTGCATGCTAGAATTGAGTAGACAGCAGTAGGATAGCCTGTTTAGGTTATGCCTGATAGTGTGAGCTTAGCATCCTATGCTAGTGCAATTTCTTGTTATAAGAATAGCTTGCGTGAGTCTGTTTCCCTTGTCCGAATGCTGCTTGCTTTGTGCTTAGTGGGATTCGAGTAATGGGAGTTAGCCATTAGGTGGACACGTCACACCACATGTAATCAGGTTTGAATAATCCCAGAGTGCTGGAACTGGCCCTACTGCGCAGCTCTTGTTTGAGTCCAACCGTTGTAGGGACGGATCTTTTACTTGAAGGATTATCCGATCCTCATCACATGTGATGGTGTTCAGGTGATGGATAACTGGCAGTGCAAGGAGACCTACAGCAGCTGAGGACCAGTCGTATTGAGCTCGAGTTTTCTCTAGGGCAAGCCTAGGGTGAGGGTAGCAGAAAATAGCAGCGGTAGAAGTGACTTGGGGAAGTCGAGGCAGTTCTTGAGGAAAGTACGGATAGATGTGGAAGGTAGTAGGGGCCCATACTACTGGAAACAGAGGATCCGTACTCGAATCAAGGAAGGCCAAGATTAGACCAGGAAGCTAGTAGTCGTATTATGATCCCTTGAAATATTTCAATGTTCTGATGTTGTTATGATATGTTTCAGAATGGTAGTTTTGCGTCCGAGGCCAGCAGCCGGCAGTTCAGATGCCGAAGGAGGATCAGGATCGGGATCCGACCCGGAGGTCGGACAGATGGATGAGCAGACCAGAGAGTTCCTTTCTTCTGAGATTACTCGCATCATACTTGAGCAGACTCCTGTGATCTTCGGTTCGATCAAGGAGGGCATTTTGGAGATGATGGATGAGAGACTGAGTACCTTCCGTACTGAGATGACGGCCATGATGGGGTCGCGCACACTCACTTTCAGGGAGTTCAGGGCGTGCGGGGCTCCTGACTACCACGGGGCACGGGACCCCATAGCGAGTACCAGGTGGTTGGCGGATGTGGCCAACGCATTCCGCACTAGCAGATGTCCCGAGGGGGACAAGGTCAGATTGGCGTCCTGTCTCCTGAAGGACAGGGCACGTGACTGGTGGGAGGAGGTAGGACATACCATCGGGGATGATGCGGCATTGGATGCCATGACCTGGGCTGATTTTTCTACCAGGTTCAGAGCGGAGTTCGCACCGGTCATTGAGGTGCAACAGTTAGCCAGGGAGTTCCAGGATCTTACCCAGACTACCGAGACAGTGGCGGAGATCACCGCCAAGTTCAGGGAGCGGGCCCTTCTTGTTCCTCAGTATGCAGCAGACGAGGAGATGAAGAAGGCCCGTTATCACGAGATGTTGCGGAGCGACATTCGTATGTTTGTGAGCCGGTCCAGTTGCAAAACACTGGACGACATGATTGCTAGAGCCAGAGAGAGGGAGATTGATCTCGAGATGGAGAGGAAGAGGAAACCGGAGGCGGTTTCGGGTGCAGGCAGTGTGGGCAAAAAGCCCAAGGTTTCAGATCACAGATCTAGGAGTCAGCAGAGCCACGGTCGATGTGGCAAGTGTGGGAGATTGCACGAGGGAGCGTGCAAGGCAGGGAGTTCCGGCTGCTACAAGTGCGGTCGGATTGGGCATTTGAGTAGGGATTGTACGGCCCCTGCCACTACGGTTACAGCATCGGATCTGATTTGCTTTCAGTGCAATCAGAGGGGACACAAAAGGTCCCAGTGTCCCAGTTTAGCTGCAGCAGGGAAGGTGCATGCACCCGCCCCTGCTACCTTGAGGATCACGGATGGCCGTCAGGGCCGAGCTGATGCGCCGGTGGCGAAGAGCAGGGCATTTCAGATGACAGCAGAGGAGGCGCGAGCGACTCCTGATGTGGTGACGGGTATGTATCTTCCCTTTTATCTCTTTATTATTATTGATTAAATGTTGCTTATGGTTGTATGTTTTATTCAGGGTCGTTCTCTGTGAACGGCATTTCTGCTTTGGTATTATTCGATTCGGGGGCTACCCGATCATTCGTATCTCTTGCGCTTAGCAAGAGGTTCAGTAGAGCTCCAGGGAAACTGGATTGTCCGTTAGAGGTGGAGATAGCAGATGATAGGACCGTGAGGGTCGACAAAGTATATAGAGGGTGTTCCCTTCAGATATTTGAGGAGCAGTTTTCAGTGGATTTGGTTCCGATTCCCCTGCGCGGGAATAAAGTTATTGTGGGAATGGATTGGCTAAGCCCCAACGGGGCGGTGATTGACTGTGAGCTTCAGCTAGTGAGGGTTCGTACTCCCAGTGGGGGAGAGATAGTGGTTCAGGGCAAGAGGCCCCAGCGAGGAGTGACCTTCTGCTCGGCCGCTAGGGCGAGGCGCTACGTTCAGCAGGGTTGCGCCGGTTATGTAGCCTACGTCTTGGATGCCCGGGATAAGGGCAAGACGACGATCGATGATGTTCCTATTGTTCGAGATTACCCGGATGTGTTTCCCGAGGATTTGCCGGGGATACCTCCTGAGAGGCAGGTTGAGTTCAGGATCGACCTGGTTCCTGGTGCGGCTCCGATAGCCAAAGCACCATATCGACTTGCTCCCCCTGAGATGCAGGAGTTGTCTACACAGCTTCAGGAGCTGTTAGACAAGGGTTTCATTCGACCGAGCAGTTCGCCTTGGGGAGCGCCGATCTTATTTGTGAGGAAGAAAGACGGGTCGCATCGGATGTGTATTGACTACCGGGAGTTGAACAAGGTAACGGTGAAGAACCGTTACCCACTCCCGAGGATAGATGACTTGTTCGATCAGCTCCAGGGAGCGTCTTGGTTCTCCAAGATCGACCTACGCTCCGGTTACCACCAGATGAGGGTCAGGGATGAGGATGTACAGAAGACTGCTTTCAGGACCCGGTATGGTCATTATGAGTTTGTGGTGATGCCATTTGGGCTCACCAATGCCCCAGCCGCGTTCATGGATCTCATGAACCGCGTGTGTAGACCGATGCTGGATCGGTCAGTGATAGTGTTCATCGATGACATCTTGGTGTATTCCAAGACGCAGGAACAGCACGAGGAGCACCTGCGGGAGGTGTTGGAGACTTTGAGGAGGGAGAGACTGTTCGCTAAGTTCTCCAAGTGCGAGTTCTGGTTACGCGAGGTGCAGTTTCTTGGGCATCTCGTTAATCAGAAGGGTATTTTGGTTGACCCGGCCAAGATTGAGGCCGTGATGCAGTGGGAGGTCCCGAGGTCTCCATCTGAGATTCGGAGCTTCCTAGGATTGGCAGGGTATTATCGGAGGTTTATTCAGGATTTCTCCAAGATAGCAGTGCCGCTCACCCGACTAACCAAGAAGTCGGTAGTTTTTCGTTGGGGGCCTGAGCAGCAGGCGGCGTTCGAGACTCTCAGGCAGAGATTGTGCGAGGCTCCGATCCTTACCTTGCCAGAGGGTGTTGAGGATTTCGTGGTCTATTGTGATGCTTCGATCACCGGTATGGGAGCAGTGTTGATGCAGCGAGGCCATGTGGTGGCTTATGCTTCGAGACAGTTGAAGCCTCACGAGGCTAATTATCCTACCCATGATTTGGAGCTGGGGGCAGTTGTATTTGCCCTCAAGATATGGAGGCATTACCTGTATGGGGTCCGCTGTACTATCTACACGGACCACAAGAGTTTACGATACCTTATGGATCAGCCGAGTTTGAATATGAGACAGAGGAGATGGTTGGACGTGCTGAAGGACTATGACTGTGAGATCCTGTATCATCCAGGGAAGGCCAACGTGGTGGCCGATGCCCTGAGCCGCAAGGTGTCGGCGGCCCCTATCAGGGATTTGTGTATGAGGATGACGGTGATCACTCCTTTGTTGGAGCGGATCAAGGAGGCTCAGATGGAGGGTCTCAAGGAGGAAAGGCAGAAGTGCGAGAGGATAGTGGGTCGAGTAGCTTCGTTCGACTACGACAGTCGGGGTTTGATGACGCTTCATGGTAGGGTGTGGGTACCGTACTGGGGTGGGGTACGGCAGATATTGATGGACGAGGCTCATAAGTCTCGATTTTTTATCCATCCAGGGGCGACGAAGATGTATCGAGATCTTCGACCTGATTATTGGTGGCCCTGCATGAAGCGGGACGTCGCTTGGTACGTTGAGAGGTGCTTGACCTGCCGGAAGGTCAAGGCGGAGCACCAGAGACCTCACGGCAAGATGCAGCCGTTGGATATTCCCGTGTGGAAATGGGAGGACATCACCATGGATTTTATCACCAAACTTCCCAGGACCGCACGTGGAGTAGATTCGATATGGGTAGTGGTGGATCGGTTGACGAAGAGTGCCCATTTTATTCCGATCCAGGAGAGTATATCGGCGGAAAGGTTAGCCGATATCTATGTGCGAGAGATTGTGGCACGTCATGGAGTGCCGGTATCGGTAGTGTCGGACCGAGATGTTCGCTTCACGTCCAGATTCTGGAAGCGGTTTCACGACGAGATGGGTACTCGTCTCCATTTCAGCACCGCTTTCCATCCTCAGACTGACGGGCAGAGTGAGAGGACGATTCAGACTCTCGAGGACATGCTTAGGGCATGTGTTCTGGATTTTGGGGGCTGTTGGGATACGTATCTTCCCTTAGCGGAATTCTCGTATAACAACAGCTATCATGCGAGCATTGATCGACCTCCTTTTGAGATGTTATATGGCAGGAAGTGCAGGACCCCGATTTGTTGGGGCGAGGTCGGTCAGCGGGTCATGGGGAGCACCGAAGTGGTGCTCAAGACGACGGAACTGATCCAGCAGGTCCGTAGTAGACTGCAGACTGCGCAGAGTCGGCAGAAGAGCTACGCCGACAGGAGGCGTTCAGACTTGGAGTTCCAGGTGGGAGACATGGTTCTTCTGAAAGTCTCACCTTGGAAAGGTGTCATCAGGTTCCGGAAGAGGGGCAAATTGGGCCCCAGATTTATTGGTCCTTTCAGGGTTTTGGCCCGGGTGGGTCGGGTTGCTTATCGGTTAGATCTTCCGGAGGAGCTCAGTTTGATACACAACACCTTCCACGTGTCGCAGTTGAGGAAGTGTTTAGTGGACGAGACAGCGGTCGTTCCCTTGGAGGATATCCAGGTCGATAGCGGCTTGAATTATATCGAGAAACCGATAGCAATTTTGGAACGGAAGACCAAGACCTTGAGGAACAAGGTAATTCAGCTGGTAAAGGTGCAGTGGCAGCATCGGAAGGGGTCCGAATGGACATGGGAGGCTGAAGAAGAAATGAGAACGCACTACCCGGAGTTATTCGCAGATCCAGCCGTAGCAGACTTCGAGGACGAAGTCTGAAACAAGTGGGGGAGAATTGTAACGACCCGTTTCCGGTATGTTAATTAATTTGTTTTGGGCTAAGTTTTCAAGAGGGACTCGGCGAGTTCTAGCCTGACTCGCCGAGTCGGGTCGCGCATCTTGGGCACGCGGGAGCCGGCGACTCGGCGAGTCCATATCCTGGACTCGGCGAGTCCATCCGTCTGGGTGAAACCCTAACTCCCCGGGTTTTGCTCACTATTTAAACCCCATTATAGCCTCCATCTCGTCACTTTCCCCCTGAGAGCACTGTTAGAAACCCTAAACCTTCCTCTTGTGAGCTTATAAGTGATCTTGTTCCATTTTGTGAAGGGGTGAAGAAGGAGAAGAAGAAGGAAGCAAGGAAACGAGTTCTAGTGCCAAGATCCAAGATCAAGTGTGAACTTATTCAGGTATTTTCGGAGTCCTCTTCTGGTTTCATGCTTAAACTTCCATTAGAGCTCTTTTAAGGGCTATTTGATGCTTGTTCCAAGCTTTATGCTTGCTTGATTGTATTATTAAGCCGAAATACCTTTGGATCTGTGTGTTGGGGTGTTGAAGAGTCCAGATCCACTGTCTTTTTGGGGTTACATTGCTTATTAGCCATGGATCTACCCTTATTGTGCATATTTTAGTCTTATTTCCCTCATTCATGTGGTTGTGCACGTAAAGTTGGAAACTTTACGTGGTAAAACAGCTTAATGGACCTAGATCTATCATTTGCATGTGTTGGATTCAAGAGAAATCGAGTAAAAATATGTTGCATGGCGGCGACTCGGCGAGTCGGAAGAACGACTCGACGAGTCACGTCGCGGGTCCCGAGTTCTCCAGTTTCTTCAGTGTCGAGTGGACGAGGTGAGTTAGGGAGTGGACTCAGCGAGTTAAGAGTAGACTCAGTAATGGAGGGACTCGGCGAGTTGTTCATACAACTCGGCGAGTCCAAGGCAATCTCCTTGAGAATTAAGAACAACTCGTCGAGTCTGTTCATCTGACTCGGCGAGTCGGATGAAGATCATCTGAGTTCTTGGATTCAGAGGGTACTCGTCGAGTCGATGCCACACTCGACGAGTAACAACATGTAAGAGTTGAACGGAGAGTCTAGGACTCGGCGAGTCGGGTATCCCGACTCGGCGAGTCAGCCCTGAGTAAGTCAACTTTGACCAAGGGTAAAAGAGTCATTTTACCCTAAGTATAGTGCTAGTGATTGATTGAGTGTGTTTATGGATTTGTAGCCGAGGAGATTCAGGAGCAGCAGCCGTTAGCTTTCCGAGCCACACACTCATCCGCTAGCTTACGAGGTGAGTCTCCTTTCCGTAGGGACGGGTTTAAGGCCACAATGCCGGCCCGTCCAGTTAATAGTAGTTTCCGGACTTCGGCCCGATGTAGTAGTTGTATGTTTGATGCCTTCGTGGTTCAGACACGTTTTATGTGCTATGTGTATGTGTTTGTGTTCCGGGCCACGGCCCGATGCAGTATGCAATATAAATGGTTGTGATATGCTATGCTATGTGCAGTCAGTCCCGGACCTCGGTCCGATGTAGGGGACACGGTCCCAGTCAGTTCCGGACTTCGGTCCGATGCAGTCAGTTCCGGACTTCGGTCCGATGCAGTTAGTTCCGGACTTCGGTCCGATGCAGGGGACAAGGTCCCAGTCAGTTCCGGACTTTGGTCCGATGCAGTTTCCGGGCTTCGGCCCGATGCAGTGGGCAAGGCCCAATATGTGTTTATGTGTTATTGTATGGTATGTGGTAGTTTGGGGGAGCTCACTAAGCTTCGTGCTTACAGTTTCAGTTTTGGTTTCAGGTACTTCCGCAAGCAAAGGGAAGAGCTCTGGATGACGGCATCGCACACACCACCGCCTCAGCTTTAGCTTGGGATTGATTTAGATGTTTGATCCGATGTAGTATGATACAGTTTTTCCGCACAGTATTTTATTATGTTTTGGAATACATCACGTATGGTTTTACTATATGATGCTCTGATTGCAGTTTTGATTATATTAAAAACAAAAATTTTTGGGTCGTGTTTTTGGGTCGTTTCACGGGGTGTTACAATTCTCCCCCACTTAAATTAGGCTTCGCCCTCGAAGCCTTTGGCATATCTACTCCAGAACTTCTCCCGCCACGCACCACCTGGCATTAACCCAACCAGGTTCCTCAAGACGCAACCATTGAAACCCGAAACTCACTTTCTCCTTTCTAGCGGTGTCCTGACTACTGCCTCAAGCCGGCCACCGGCTTCACCCTTTGATAACCACACTTATCAGATTCTACACTTATCAACCGAGTACCATTCCATGGCAGTTTTCTCGATCCTGATCACAACAATCACTTGGCTCTTACGAGCTAGATATAACCCTGAACCACTGGGTTCCCGATCTGAGTCCAACTCTAACCATCCTATGCTGCCAGAATAACACATTCTTCAGCCTCAGAGTAACTCCCATGAGTTCTCCTCTTGCAATCGCATGCACATGCTGCACTAGCTCTAACACCCTCAGGTTAGGAAAACCCGTCACACTGACGACACCTCCAAACATCCCCCAGGATGAACCACCACTACATACATAATTCCTCGATCAGAATCAAACTGGGAGTCCAAGACTCCATCCCTGCATCCCTTCCGAGCCTCTTGGCTCTACACCCGCAGAATTCCTTCTGCGACCTCAGTAGACATCCAAACCGGATGTGATCCCATACCACTGCCGCAATCACGCTGCTCAATGACCATAATTGGACCACTCCAATCATAACTCTGTGTTGCTGCTTTCACTTCCGTGAATTTACACTCCCTCTCAGAGCTACCTTCCTCTCTCTTTCCTAAACAAGGAAATCCACTTGGCCGCCTTGTCACTGCGACAAGTGCCACGATGCTCGCCCAACGATACACCACTCCCTTATAGCATAACCGCTATCCATGCAACACACATGCTCTGAATCTGATCGCGAGGACTCTCGAGTCCATGCACTATCTCCACTAATCAAGATCAATCCCCGGGGCCAGACCTTCTAATGTTAACACATCGCAACATACTCAATCCATTTCCTCGAACCGGTCTAACAATACCTGCAGAGTCTTCAGCATGACTGGACCGCCTTACCAGGCCTTCAGCCAATCTGGACCACTCTCAGAACCTTCAGCCAGTCTGGATTGCCCTCCAGGGCCTTCGGTCTGGCTGGACCGTTCTCCGAGCCTTTGGTCTGACTGGTACGCCTACCGGCCTTCAGTCTATCCGGACCGCTCAACTAGCATTCATCATTCCGAGTTATCTCTCCGGGAAATTCCTCCCATGCATACTGTTCTAGCCCTCTAGGGGTTCTGAACTTTATCTCCATCATACAAACTCAATCCCGGCCTGATCCCACACCCTCCACAATCAAGTACCCTTGGTCTGTATCCCGCCCCGCATGCCTGACACTTACTCATACCAGCCTACGCTCTTGGCTGACAGAATATTGTTGAATCCCAAACAGCTAAACAACCTCACATGCTCATCGATCTTCCGGAGAATTTTCCAATTCTCCCCCACTTATAGCACTGACTATCAATCACCGGTCGCCATCACCGACCTCCCTCATCAACCTTACATAACACAAACACTTACACGCGAACTGCATCTCACAAGCACAAACAACCTTCACAAAATCTCATATCAACACTGATAATACCGAGCTTGAAAGAAACTCAATCTGCGGCTAACCACTCCTCAGAAAGCAGATGCTACCCAACCTTCAAACCAGACGCAAGATTTTCACTAATAACCCCCATGAATGATAACCAACGAAATTCCCAACACTAACCCATAACCAAACCATAACCCTCAAAGAACAACGAATACCACACCGAAAACCACACAATGAGACTAGTAGATAAACAATACTCCACAATAATCACAAGATAAACAAGACATCAAGAAAGAAACATACCCGCAACTGCATCCGACACTGTTTTGACCTCCTCTGCTGCAAGCTGAAAAGCACGACCCTGAGCCCTTGGGGGCTCCGCTCCACCCTGACCTCCACCCGTGATCCTCAAAGTGGCCGGTGCTGGAGCCTGCACCGGTCCTGCAGCAAGCTGTGGACAGTTGACCCTTAAGTGCCCAACCCGATGACAATAATAACAAATCCTCAAATCCCGAACCGGCGCTGACTGCCGACAATCCCTTGCATAGTGCCCCTCCTTTCCGCACTTGCGGCATGCACTACCGGACCTACAAACTCCGGTGTGACCCCTCCCACACTTCCCACAAGCGTGGCTGCTCTGATCTCCCACCCTAGAATCAACAGTCTTGGACCGTTTCGGCGCCGGCTAATTTGTCTACTTCATCATTTAGTGCTTTGTTTCTGTCTTTGGACTGTCCCCTCTTTTTCTGCCAGATTGGTTTGGTTCTCGGCTTTTCATTTAATTTGTTCTCGACTAAGTGTTTGGGTACGCCAATCATGTATCCTACTTCCAAGGAGAATACGTCAATGCTTTCTTTCAAAAATTTTGTTAGTGCCTATTTCAACCTAGTCGGTAACCTAGCCCCAATCCACACTCCTTGATCTGCGTATCTACTATTTAGTATGATTTCGTCTATTTTGTTATTTACTTGTTTCCCTCCTGGCTTTTTCGTTTCCGCTCCTTCTTGTACTGTCGTTGTCGTGGGTATTATTAATGGCCTTCTATGGATCGTTCCATATCTATTTAGTGTTCTAAACCAGACTACACCATGAAATGTAGAAGCAATGGCTTCAAATTTCTTCATTGCACTTCTTCCGAATATAATGTTGTACGGCGATGCTGATTTTACAATTGTGAAGTCCAATACTTGTGTGTTCTTGTCTTGTGTCAACCGACCTGTTAATGTTAGCGGAACATATAGTAACCCTTTTGGCCAAACATAGTGTCCCACGAAACTTGTTAAGTGTCCTGTCAGTCGTTTAATCTTTTTTCGTATTTGCTCTGGTAACTGTGAGTAGTAGTGGTCGTACATAATTTTGGTTGAATTGCCACTGTCACAGTATATTATCATATATTTGCCCATATATAAGTAGTGGTTCATCTCCTTCAGTCCTGTTGTTATTTTATTGCTCCATATCTTCTCCTTTGTAGGTTTCCTGGGATATGGTTCTGAGATTTGTGCGTGGTTACTTAAGGTTAGATTCGTTCATGACATGTTGTTAATTTCTTCAGCTCCGACCTTATAAGTACCAGTCGGTTTTGGGTTCTCTCAAATTACCGACCGGGGTATACCATTAATTCACATATGAATACTTCATCAAATTTCTCTTATTCATCTATGAATACAAAAAAGACATTATTCTATTCATATATGAATAATTTTATATGCAACTTATATGTATGTTATATTCATATGTGAATATATCACATTCAGTATCTTCTATTTACTTGTGAATACAAACAAAACTAAACTTAAGTAAGTTTAACTATTTCCTAAAATTTTAGGTAAAGATACAAAAGGAAAAGGTAAGAAAAATGAAGTTTGTGATGAGGAGTCACCCAAATTGAAAGAGAAACATTTAAAGCGAAAAAATGACATAGGCATAAAAAAACATACCATATGTGTGACAACTGGCAAAGTTGGAATCAAACAAAGTCTAAAAGTGTATTATGTATACGTGAAACCACATCTTAACCTTGTTGCAACGGATCATCTACACACAAAAGGCATCATTGGTATAAATAGATATATACTTTGAAAACCATATCAACAATAAACCTTTCAAAGTCAACAAGGCTAACTAATGGTAGTTATAAGTCATCAAGAATCAAATAAATAAGACATTAAGCATGGACTTTACACTCTACCATGGAGTTTTCATTTTTAAGAATCTAAGGTCATGTTATGGCTGAAAACTCATCCTAGAATCAAAAACACATGCTAAGGACCGAAATCACCCCACATGGAATCACCACAAGACCGAAAACACCTACTTTAAGGCCCATTAGGACCAAAATCAACATTTGAGAGTATGTACAAGGTGATTACGGCCATTCCTTTGCCGAAATCACCCTTAGTTAGGCCGAAATCTCCTTAAATAGCTAGATATTTATGCCACTTGATTGGTGGATACTCTTTTCAAGATGATAAGTTACACTAACCCAAGTAAACATCACTTCATGTTATCTTTTCCTTTCCTATATAAATCACGATTTTGAGACTCATTCAACACATCCCAGTTAAACATTTTCACCACATTTCTCTCAAAGATTAAAACCTTACCTTCATACATTTCCAAAATCATCTTCAAACATTTCCCTAGGAGAAAAACTTTTCCCAGTAAGTATTCCATATATATATATATATATATATATATATATATATATATATATATATATATATATATATATATATATATATATATATATATATATATATATATATTGTAGTGTTATTTAACACTTTATTTGTTAGTATCTAATTTGCACAAATATAATGAGTTTAAAACAAATTAGGACACGACCCTATTCACGTATTATAACTCAAAGATCATCGCTTCACTTTGTTATCCCGCCAATAAAACATTCGAGGTGAGTTCATACCCCTACATTTTCCAAGATTTTTCTAAGTTTTAGGGGGGGGGGGGGGGGATAAAAGTAAAACACAAGAATACCTGTGTAAATATACAAATTGTTTCTTATGTTTTCTTATATTTTATTACGTAAAATGCTAAATAACGTTACTACCAAAATCTCTTACATGCAAAGTTGTTAAAATACAAAGGTTTTTCGTTTCAATAGAACATACATTATTAACTATAATAGGTATAGTTCATGGGTCATTTTTACAATACTTATACACTTAGAAATTTCTATGTAGAAGTTACATTTTCATTTACTAAAGGGTATTACATTTTCATTTACTAAAGGGTTTTTCATTTCATTACTCGTAAAGTCGTTGAAGCAATAAATTTGTGAGACACGTCTTAATGTACTTACCAAAGTACCGACAAAAAGTACTGACTTATAACCAGAGTCTCTTGTAGGGAGAGTAAGATATTTGTGTATAGATCTATATGGGACTGACAATCCCACACCCTGACTGTTAGTTACAGTTGGACCAACAGGTCTGGGGTGACAAATGTCTTTAACATTCCGACACCTGAAGAATGTTGTATCAGGCCGACTGGGTCAGAATATGGTTATAGGAACTCACATGTTGAAAACAACGACACATTTTACAAAGTAATATATTTTCAAACAGTCTTATTGGGATATAAATCTTACATTTGGTTTACGAGGCAAACATACCTGCGACTAGTTTTACTTAATAATAAAACTACATTACATGATTTTCCAATACAACACAAGTTACATTTCTAGAAACATACATTTAAAAAGGTTTCCATACAAATACAACTACATTGCACTATTTTTCTAGTATAGTACAACAGACATTTTTGGAAACATATATTTAAACGATTCGATATTTATTAAACTAGTAAGTCTTTGAGGAGCCTTATCGCTAAATCTATGATTACTTAGTGTATATGTTAGGGTTTATATAATTAATATCCTATAGACTTAGAATGTGGGATTCCGCCTTAACTTCTGTTCCTTGTTTGGTTGTGGGCTTAGGGTAAAATCACTTATTTGACTGTCTATTCGACCTTGATTATATAAAACTTGTACACACTAAGTGATCATAGGAGGAACCAATATGGGTCACACCACTTATATGAAATAAAACTACGTATTATGAATTCTAAGCATAGAAAACATATACATTTTGGTCTTAAGGTTCTAAGAATATAACACATATACAAAGAAAATATTGGATTTTCTGGAAGAACACACTGGCGTTTTCAAATAACAAGGAATATACCTTTACATACAAAATGCTTATGAACTCACCAACTTAAATGTTGACAATCTTTCAAAACCACTTGTATTCTCAGGAAACCATTAGACAGGTACCCACATAGGTTTCGAGAAGACGGAGCATAGTGGCGTCACGTCTTAATTTTTGCTATAGTTTTGGTGTCAAACAAAAAAAGATTCGAACACAATGTAAATTATATATTTTCAATATGATGGTAATGTTTGCTTTGATTACTATTATTCGATTCTTATGATACTATACATGAAGTCATCCACCCCGGACGTTTTCGCTGTTCCGGTTTGGGGGTGTGACAGATTGGTATCAGAGCATTGTTTGTAGAGAATAAAGTATATCAAACCATATAAGATATACAACTATAAATACAATGGGGCTAAAACATTCTGACCAAGATATATACTTGTAAATATAAAAATATTTTATAGAATATGCATACATACATACGTACATACATACATACATACTAGAACAGTGTCATAATAAGAACAAAGCAAAAGTATTAGGATAAGTTGAACACTACGAGTAAACCATGGGGTATGTAGTTAGGTCTGGGATGAATATAGCCTGATCAACTATATTTATCGAGAAGTGACAAGCATGTGCCTGGGAATAGTCGTAGTGTGCAACAAGTCTAAAACTTATTGTGACAACCCAAAATTTCTATCTGGTAAAGCTAATCAATTCAATCAAAGTCAGTCTTGTATCTGTTACCTTCCAGCCATGCTAAGGATTATTCTGTGAGTTTTTAAGCCTCGTACACTTAGGACTTGATACTAGGATGTGTGAGTAACGAATCTATGACTTTCTAATAGAGCCAAGAACATTCATCAAGGGTGTTCACGGCCCATACTAGAGTTTACGACCATAAACTCTTGGTGGCCATGAACCCCTCATCATAAGTATAAATCCCTTCATTTGTTCTTCATTCCTCACATCTTCAAGTCAAGAACACTCAATTCTCTCTCAAGTATTTTAGGCATTATAAATAACTTATGTGAGAACTTAAAAGACCCTTCTGGTAGGTTCATGATTTCAGAGTGTATACTTCCAAGGTTTTATATAATTGAGATTTTATAGACTTAGAATTTATGATCTATGCTTCACCTCCTGTTCCTTGTTTGGTTGTGGTTTTGGAGTAGGATCACTTATTCGAAGGTCTATTTAATCTTAAATTATATACAACTTGTATACATTACGCAATTATAAGAGGACCCGCTAAGGATCACCCCATAATGTTACACTTAATCTCATAGATTCTTTAGACACTTCCATTCTCGCACGACAAACCTAGGTAGATGTAACCACTCCATCATAGCAGTCAATAGAGGAGTCAAGGAGGAACAAAAAGAGATCCAAGAGGAGTTTTACAAGGAAGGATCAGCCGAAGAAACCAAAACGTTCCATGCATCACACTAATAAATAATTACCTTAATTGACTTAGTGAGCTAGTGATTTCACTACTCACACTATGTGTTAGGATGTTTTCTTTTCATGCAGCTAGTATCAGTTGTTCAATTCACAGAGATTCCTTCGAGCATAGCCACATCTGATTCATAAAGTTTATTTTATATAGACTCCCTTTATGAATTGTTTCAAGAACCCTATGAAAGTCAGAACCCGAAACAATCAGAACTAGGATAACATTGTCATTCAACTTTCAGCTTATAACCACCGCTATCGACTTATTTCCGTTTCATATTTGTATTATTTTTAGCAAAGAGATGCGTCGCAGTAGACCTGTAAGGTGCATAGTCAATAACACAACTGAGAATCCACCACCGCAGTTCGATCCTGTTGCTCTCCAAGCAGCGATAGCGACCTTAGTAACAACTACTCTAACTCACCTCAGCGAAAGTGGCACCAACAGAACCGATAGCAGTATCCACTTAACTAACCCCGGAGTTACCCACATACACCCATGTGAGTGTTCGTACAAGGACTTCATGAACTACAAACACAAATTCTTTAATGGAAATGGAGGAGTCATTGCTCTGATGCGATGGTTCGAGAGAAAGATTCGGTCTTCGCAATCTGTTTGTGCCCAGAAGAGAGCAAAGTTAAGTTTGTTGCCTGTACCTTCTCCGACATAGCCCTAACATGGTGGAATAGCCATGTTAAGTCACTGACCCTATCAGTGGCTAACTCGATAGGTTGGGAGAACCTGAAAGAGATGATGTTGGAAGAATACTGCCCAAGGGGCGAAGTACAAAAGCTGGAACAAGAACTATTGGAGTACACCATGGTCAACTCAGACATGGTGGCCTACACTGACAGGTTTAGTGATCTGGCAGCACTATGCCCTGAGATGGTTACCCCGGAGAGTAGGAAGATAGAAAGGTACATCTGGGGTTTATCTACCTCGATTCAAGGGGATGTACTGTCTTTTAACCAAACTACATTCGATAACGCCAAGCGCCTGGCCCAGAGACTCATTGACCATGGAGTCCGCCATGGCATGGTGGTCCCTATTCCTGAGCCATCAAAGGGATGGGACTACAAACGAAAGTCGGGGAACAAGAGGAAGGAGCGAACAACACTGGAAACCCCGCAGGAGCAACAAATGGCTACTGTATACGCCGTCACAACACCTGCTACTCCAACACCTGACAGTTGATATGCTGGAACTCTCCCAAAGTGTGATGGGTGTAACTACCACCACACTGAAGTATGTCGGGAAATGCATTGCCTGAATTTCCATAGGAAGAGGAACACTGCCCGGTTCTGCAGGGCACCAGCACAACAGATCTCCCAAGTCCTAGGAGTAGAAATAAACCAGGCCTGCTATAGCTGTGGTGAGACAGGACACTACAAGAGGGACTACCCGATAACGAAGAAATCAGGAGCGGATGGACGAATTCTAATGATCTCCGCAGAAGAAACTACCCTGGAGTCACCAACGACCAACGGTAAGTCTTTGAAATAAGAATTGCTTTTAAATTTAATTTATATTTATATAAGATTAAAACTTGGGGAAACATTTAAAAGTAATTATAATAACTCACTCGTATTAAACAAGTCACGACATTCATAAGAGAACTAAAGATCCGTTCAGGGGAGCTATGATTGCTTAGTATGTACATCTGTGCATAGCTAAGATTTTGCAGACTTAGAGTGAGTGATTCTGCCTTAATTCGTGTTCCTTGTTTGGTTGTGGATTTAGGGTAGAGCCACTCAATTGAACGTCTTATTCATCTTAATTATACATAACTTGTATATGCCCGACGATCATAGAGGTACTGAGGAGGATCATAATATAGAGTATCGACACTAGTTATCAAAACACTTGCTCTGTTAGTACACACTCATCGCGGTACGATTGGTGGAAGTGGTAGTATCAAGGAGGAAACCGAAAGCACTAAAAAGTCTACATAGATTACATAGTCGAGCGCACTCGGGATACACCATCATATAGCATACACTTCTTTCAAATTGGCCTAACTTTTGTTCAGTAAAGAGTCCGTTGTCATCATTCGTCATGGATTGGCGTGGTCCTTACCATACTAAGTTCAAATGTTTCAAAAATTCCATCGCCTTGATCATCAAATTCACAAAACCCTCGTCGTTCGTAATGACAACCCAACCTAGAACTCAGTATTGTTTCTTGTCTTCTAAACCCCGAAGTAGTCAAGCAAGGAGTACCTTGCCCTACGAAACCTTAAACACCGTATACTCAACAGACATTAGCGAACTACCACTCGTCCAACAGATCAAATTCAAGCACAGAGGCTAAAGATGAATACAGCCCACCTATCACTATTAAGTGTGTACGCGAAGGTGGTATATAATTATGATTATGCGGATTTAGTATGTGTGTTTCCGCCCTATCTCCTGTTCCATGTTTAGTTGTGGACCTGGGGCAGAGTCGTACATCCGACCATCTTAGTAATCTTAATTATATACGGCTTGGATACACAAGGTGATGATAGATGGACCAGGTATGAATCTTATCATGAGCGTCGAGGCAAAATTTCCCAGGTCTACGAGTGAGTATCCTACCATTCAGAGGAGCGCAACCCCAGGAGTACTGCTAAGAAAGCTAATTTCCGGACGAAATTCCTTCTAACGGGGGGATGATGTGTCAACCTGGAAATTTCTATCTGGTAAAGCAAACCAATTCAATCAAAGTCAGTCTTTTATCTGTTACCTTCTAGCCGTGGTAAGGGTTATTCTGTGAGTTTTTAAGCCTCGTACACTTAGGACTTGATGCTAGGATGTGTGTGTAACGAATCTATGACTTTCTAATAGATCCAAGAACATTCATCAAGGGTGTTCATGGCCCAAACTAGAGTTTACGGCCGTAAACTCTTGGTGGCCATGAACCCCTCATCATAAGTATAAAATTCCTTCATTTGTTCTTCATTCCTCACATCTTCAAGTCAAGAACACACAATTCTCTCTCAAGTATCATCAAAAACACCAAGAACACACACTTGTTCTTGGTGGCCGTGAACTCCCAAAAGCTTCCAAATCGTAAGAATTCTTCCATACTCTTGTTATACACTAGAAACTCTTGAAGCCTCATGAAGCAAACACCCTTTTGGCATGAATGAAGGACCCAAAAATGGATGAACATCAAGAGTTTATGGCCGTAAATCCTTGCATGGCCTTAAGCCCTTGCATGGTCGTGAACACATCTTCCTTTGGCCATAAACTCCCTTTCATACAATCACATGTGACTGTGAAACTTCCTTACAAGTGTTTCCTAGCTCCTAAGGTCATTTCCTTGCATATTAGTTGTCTTAAACATTAATTAGATGCCTTTATATGCAATTATATGTCATTTAGGACTCGTTTGTGTCTCGGTAATTCATTCGTGGAACTTCTCATCCTTACGCGAATCTTCAATTGAATCACCCACATAAGGTGAGTTCATACCCCTATAATCGATATTTTAAATGTTTTAAATGCTTTTAAGGGGGGGGGGGGATACAAGTTGAACACAATGATAATTGTGTAAAAGTTTATCAGTGATAAACATGATTTTAAAGGATTTCTTATGCTTTTATACGTGATCAAATCATTTCAAAAACTCTTTTAAATTTATATTACATAGTTGTTTATAAAACTCTGTTTTAAAAGTACAATCATAACTTAGTAGGTAATCGAGTCTTTTCTACAAATCAGAGACAGTAAAAAACAAGCATACTAGTAAACTAAAATAGGTATAGTTTAATGGTTCAAAACATACAATAACAAGAACAGGGAGGAACATACAATACCATGAACAGAAGGAACATACGATAACAAGAGCAAGATAACAATAATGTGATACCACTACTTCATGGCTTAGCAATATACTTGTTAGGTCGCGTTTTGTAACCAGAGTCTCCTGGAGGGAGAGCGTGAGTTTGTGTAAAGATCTATACGAGATTGACTATCATACACCTTGCTGCTAGCTACAGTGGGACCTGCAGGTCTACGGGTGACAAATGTCATACCATTTCGATGTCTTTGGAACATTGTGTCTTATACTAGTCAACAAAGAATGGTTACAACCATCTCACATTTTAAAATTAATTAACAAAATGGTTTTAAGGTAGTTAGTGTTTCAGTAGTTACTTTATACAACATTACTGAATACTTTCATTTTCCCATTACATTCATATAGTGATCTTCTCACATAAATAGTAATGCAAACTATTTTCTAGTAAGAATAGTCTTAAACTTGGGAAAACATAAATCATTAAAACAAATAAACAGAACAATCAAGTGTTAGTACATTCAGTTAGAAGGGGGCCTATAATGCTAACTTTATGATTCCTTAGTGCATACATCAGGGATATATATTAATTGGGTCCGGTAGACAGTAGCGTGTGTGTTTTCCGCTTCATTTCCTGTTCCTTGTTTGGTTGTGGGCTTAGAGCACATGCACCCAGTCTACTATCTATCCGATCTTATATATATATATATATATATATATATATATATATATATATATATATATATATGTATATGTATATTCTGTATACACCAAGTAATGATATGGAGTACCAGGTATAGGTCAGGTCATAGCATACAAATTCAATACACCGTTTTCTAGTATAGAAAAACATACTTTTCAGATAGAACATTTAGTAGGTTAAACTAGAAAATTATCAGTAAAAAGGATTTAATTCATTTGATTAAACCAGTATAACTTAAAGGACCTTTAGTGGTTAATTCTATAATACCTTAGGGTTATATATAATTAATATCCGATAGGCAATTGGGTGTATGCTTTCCGCCTTACTTCCCGTTCCTTGTTTTGTTGTGGGCTTAGGGCAAATTCACCCATTTAACTGTCCGTTCGATATTAGATTATATATAGCTTGTATAAATTATAGAAGGAACTATTGTGGTTACCATTTTTACTAAAGGAATATATGATTTTCTTAAAGAATGTTTTCATCAAATATAAAGAACTATTATAGTTAAACCCGTAAGTACCAAATGAATACACTAGGGTTATATACAGTGAAGATCTAACAAACAATGGGATGTCTGACTTCTGCCTCATTCCCTGTTCCTTGTTTGGTTGTGGGCTTAGGGAAGATTCTCACAACTGATTGTCTGTTTACTCTAAAATGTATATAACTTGTATCCATTCAGTACTCATAGAAGGAATTGTAGAGTCATTTTCACTTTCATTCATCATATCAGAAAATATAGGATTTTATGGAGGAACATGCGAACTTTTCTAAAAAGAACTTATAACTTACTTTCATCACCTAAATACTTATGAACTCACCAACTTAAATCCTGATCTACTCTTTCAAAATAACTTGGATTCTCAGAAAACTAGTAGACAGGTACGCGCACTGGGATTCAGAAGATGGAGTATAGTAGCTTCATGTCGTGTTTTGTTGTTTACTTTTGGATTCAACCTTTGTGAATCATTTACTTTGTAAACACTTTAATATTAATACAATGGTTGTTTGTTACTTTGATTACTATGATGCATGTGTTGTGATACTAAACATGTCGTCCTTCTCCCCTGAATGTTTCCGCCATTCCGGTTTGGGGATGCGACACTTACCATCTCTATATACCAAGAAACTCTATAACCAAACATAAAGTTTAAAAACACTAAAGGAGTATTTTATGATACTATAGGTAATTCATGTGAAAACTAAAAGACCCTACTGGTAGGGCTATAATTTCTTAGTGTATACATTAGAGTTATATATGATTAAGATTCTGTAGACTTAGAATATGTAATTCCACTTTAAATCATGTTCCTTGTTTGGTTGTGGGCTTAGAGTGGAACCACTTATTCGAATGTCTATTCGGTCTTGATTATATAAAACTTATATACACTACATGGCTGTAGGAGGACCCGGTAACGATTAAATTATAAAAATTTGATTAGAAAAGCTTCTATTAACCTCATAGATTCTTTGTATACCCCTATCCTCACAAAACGACACATCTAGATATCGCCACCCTACCACAACAGCCAACAGATGAATCGAGGAAGAACCAGAAGGAGTTCATGAAGAGGATCCTGAGAAGGGATCAGACGAAGAGATAGGAGCTTGTGAGACCGTTAATGAACCTTACCTTACCAGGAGCATGCATAAGACCCTTTCACCTCTATCTTTCCAAGATGCACCCCCACAATGTGCAACCCAGCTACATGCATGGGCTGGAAAAGACAACCAACGATCTACCTTCTCCATACACCCACTACACCATGCTTCGGACCCTAGCTCCCACAAATTGAGCGATAACTATGATTGTACCATGAGAGGCCCGCTTAGACATTTGGGTACATACTCTCCATCACGAAGTAATGGGGATCAGTGGCAAGCTCGGAACATGACGGTGTGAAGTTTAACACATCTACGAGGAACAAGAACACCATATGGATTCCATGCATAAAAGTAGGTTAAAAAAACAATACGGACCACCTACACTCTTTAGAGGGAGAGATAGCCACCATGAAATAATATCTCCTTGTAGCTAAAACTAGGGCAATCATAGTAGATCAGGAAGTGGAGGAGACCACTCACGAGATGTACGAGGAGGCATGGCACCTTATGTTGGAATAGTGTCTAAGGCTGCAACTATATTAGGCAAGTATTTGACCCGGTTGTGCATGGTCCTTTTGGGTTGCCTTCACCATAGCAACTTGATAGGATGATTTATTAAGAGAGAGTAAATATTATTAGTATATTATGATAATAATATAAAGAATAATATATTGTTATTTGATTAATATAAGTCATAAATTAATTGGAATTAATTTGGTGACTTAATGAGATTAATTAAATAAGAGGGTATAAATTGCAATTGTTTGATAGTTAAACTTTAGACTGTAAATCCATATAGATATGGATTGGACGGATTCTAGAAGCTAAAGGATAGCTCAAATCGTCCAAGAGTTATCTAAGGAATGGATTTGGATAGCTTTTAGAGAAGATTATCCAATTAGGGTTTAGGTTATAACCCTTAAGGAGTCTACAAGTATAAATAGACCCTATAGCATAAGGAAATCGGGACTTCATCTAAAGTATAGAAACCCTGGCCGATTTTCTCCCCTCTCCTCTCTCCCAAATCATCCTCCTTGCTATTTGGTGTTTGTAAGCCGTTAGAGGAGTGACAATTGTGACTCTAGAAGCTCCAAGACAACAAGATCAACAAGAGATTCAAAGGTATGATTCTAGATCTGTTTTAACATTGTTCTTACACCTAAATAGTCATTAGAAGTCTTGGATTCAAAGCATGTTTAATTAGAAGGCCTAGATCCAAGCATTAGGGTTTTGCATGCGCACATAGGAAAGTTCTTATGGCTAAAACCCATCAGTGGTATCAGAGCCTAGCTTGGTTTTCATTAAATTGTTGCTTAATTGTCTAAAACTAAACTACAAAATTCGAATTTTGTGTTTCTGAGTCATGGAATCGGCGAGTTCCATAGTGGACTCGGCGAGTTGGCTTGACTCGGCGAGTCACTTGGTGCACTCGGCGAGTCCAAGCGTCAGGACTGGCCAGATTCGGGATTTCTTCATGATTATCTTATGGAAACTTACCTTAATCATATTAGATCAACCCTAATCCGATTTTTTGATATATATGACTATTATCTTGATCTAATTAAAGATATTTATCAACTAATAAAATATTTAATTTCCTTATATGATAATTAATTAATTATTTTGATTATTTTGGTAATTATCTTGAAAGAAATCTTGAATAAATCAAATATAGATAATTAGGAAATTAATTGTTAATTGAAATTAATTGTTATTTGATCCTCCATGTTTTAAATGTTTAAAACTTGTCCTCAAGTTTTGAAATTTATATTTTGTGATTAAAAGTTTTAATTTAGACAATTTAAATTTCAAACCCTAGATTTTAAAATGTTTAAAATACAACCCTATACTAATATAATATTACAAGATTAATATATATATATATATATATATATATATATATATATATATATATATATATATATATGTATAACTAAAATGCTAGTCTTACCGTTAGTAGGCCTCATTCACGAAGCCGATCTATAAGGTGGGTATAAGGTTGTGGCCTATAAAATGACGCTTAATGGGTGTACACTCACACCCACCGCTTGCTTGATCGGTGGAGGGTCGTTAGCCGAACGGGTAGGATAGGACAACCTCATCCTCTCATTAAAAGTATAATAGGAAATACAAAGTAACTACACATATTATAAAATTTCCCAATCTTAGTTACTTTAGGAAAAGTGAATTGATGCAATCCCATGAAATTACACTTTGCACCCTTGCTAAGAAGTTGCTGGAGCGTGTGTGGTTTACCGGCACACTAATTGGTTCTAAGCAAAGGTGGCAAAGGGTGATTCATTGTTTATCATAGTTCGATGGAGCGTGTGTGGTTTACCGGCACATCGAATAGGTGATCGTTACAATGAAGGCACCATGTGAATTTGCATGGTAATTCACACCCGCTTTGTGATCCTCGGTATCCCAGTCACAAACAAGAGGGGCATATCGAGATTTAAACATGCCATTGAATAGTTTCAATGAATCTCATCCGAACCTAGGAATTCTCAATACATTTAGGACTAATAGTTAGGTTTTATGGTGGAGAATTAGTGAATCGTCATTCACTTACCTTCAATTTATTTGCATGTTAGATTACGGCATCCCTTTTCTAATATGTAAATGTTGTTGTTGGATCCTAGCCCTAATTTTTCTTATTGGGTGATAATTAGGGATTCATATTCTAATCTATCTTTGTCCTTTCTATTTGTAGATGTCGAACGCAAACAACACTGCTGCTAGTTCTTTCACGTTGATGAGCCTTTGCCAAAAGGTCACCTTCGATGGAACGAACTTTAGCGAATGGATAAGATACATTCGCACCATTGCTCGCTATGAGGATAAGGAGTATGTCCTCGATGAGAAGCTCGAGAAGATTAACCCTGAAATCGCTACTCTGGCTGAAATTACCGCTTTTGAAACTCATGAGCGAGATGCAACGAAGGTACATTGCATCATGATAGCCACTATGAACTCCGAATTCCAAAAGTCCTACGAGGACATGTACCCGTACGAGATGCATCAAGACTTATTGGAGAGATACCACCAGAACGCGAGACAAGAGCGTTATGAGATTTTCACTAACATGATTTCCGCTAAGATGGGTCATGGAGAGTCTCTTACCGTGCACCTGCAAAAGATGCAAAGGTATGTCGACCATCTTCGCAAGTTAAATGTTGACTTTGGGGAAGACTTGGAGATCGACATAGTGCTTCACTCTTTGCCTCCGATGTAGAATCAATTTAGGATGACCTACCACATGAACAAAGAGGAGGTCACCCTAAGCAAACTCCAAGGTCTCTTGAGGGTCGCTGAGAGCAACTTCAAAGACAAGTCTGTTGCACCAACTCCCAACCCACCCGCTGCTCCTGTCTTGGCTATTGGTCAAGGAAAGGGAAAGAAGAGGAAGGATTCATGTAAGAACTATCGCAAGGTTAAAGCCCGAGATGGTGCCTCTTCTAATGGGACCAAAGTTGATCCCGCTAAGCCCTGCCCTAACCCGAAGGAGGCAGAGTGCCACCACTGCCACAAGATAGGACATTGGAAGAGAAGCTGCCCAGAGTACCTGCAAGCCATCAAGGAAGGAAAGATCAAGCCATCTTTCGCAGGTATATATACAATTAAATCTAACGATTCTAATCATGCTATTTCTTGGGTTCTTGATACCGGTTGTGGTTACCACATTTGTTCTAATGTGCAGGGACTAAGAAGAAGTAGGGATGTGGAGCAAGGAAGAATCAATCTAATCATGGGGAACAGAAGATCGTCGCCTGTGACCAAGATTGGAGTGTATTCTTTAGTGCTTAGGAATAATTTATGTTTAGATTTGAACAATTGTTGCTATTCGCCAGAAATGGCTAGAAACATCATTTCATTTCATGGTTTGTTTAGACAAGGTTTTAGATTTTCTTTTAATAATGAGAATGGTTATATCTAAATGGTGTCTTTTACTTTGAAGCTATACCATGTAATGGAATTTATGAAACTGTTATGATTGTTGATAACTTAGGAAATGTTGTTGTGAATATAGATTCTTCCACTAGTATGGATAAAGCATCCTTGTGGCATTGTCGTCTTGGACATGTCAACAAGAAACGCATAGCCCAACTCCAAAAGGATGGAGTGTTGGAGTCATTCGACCTTAGGGAATATGACACGTGCGAGTCTTGTTTACTTGGAAAGATGACTAGTATGGATAAAGCATCCTTGTGGCATTGTCGTCTTGGACATGTCAACAAGAAACGCATAGCCCAACTCCAAAAGGATGGAGTGTTGGAGTCATTCGATCTTAGGGAAGATGACACGTGCGAGTCTTGTTTACTTGGAAAGATGACTAAATCACCCTTCACGAGTACGTGTGAAAGGGGTGAGGGTCTATTGGACCTAATACATACCGATGTATGTGGACCGTTTAGATCAACCACGAAGGATGGGAACCGCTTCTACGTGACTTTTACCGATGATTATAGTAGATATGGGTATATCTATTTAATCAAGCAAAAGTCAGAAACTTTTGAAAAGTTCAAAGAGTTCAAGAATGAAGTGGAGAATCAATTGGGCAGGAAAATCAAGATGCTTCGATCCGATCGAGGAGGAGAGTACCTAAGTCTTGAATTCCACGATTATCTCAAGGAGTGTGGAATAGTTTCGCAATTGACGCCTCCTAGGACACCGCAGTTGAATGGTGTGGCAGAAAGGCGTAATCGAACCCTATTAGATATGGTTCGCTCTATGATGAGTCGTGCTTCACTATCAATCTCTTTTTTGGGGTATGCCTTAGAGACTACCGCCCATATCCTTAACCGAGTCCCTACTAAGAAGGTTGCCAAAACACCTCACGAGATGTGGACAGGGAAAGCTCCCTCGTTGGCACATATCAAGGTTTGGGGTTGCGAGGCTTTCGTAAGACGAGATACTCACGAAAAGCTCGAACCTCGAAGTGAGCGATGTATTTTCATCGGCTACCCGCAGACATCCTTTGGATATCTCTTCTATAGACCGAAGGACAACGTTGTGTTCGTTGCAAGGAGAGGAGTTTTCCGAGAGCGAGAACGCATAAGCCAAGGAGACAGTGGGAGGCAAATCGAGCTTGAAGAGATTCAAGAGTCGATAGATGAAGGAACCTCTACTGCTGGCACTCAACCCGAGGAGGAAACTCCGGTTGAACCGATTGACGAGTCCTTACCTCTTACACGTTCCGATAGAGTTAGAGTTCTACCCCAGTTTTATGGTTTTCATATTACTACCGAAGGGGACACGTATATTACTGATGATACACTAATAAACCTTGATGAACCTAATAGCTATAATGAAGCCATGGCAGGCCTGGAGTCTGCGAAATGGAAAGAGGCAATGGATAGCGAGATCCAATCCATGTATGATAACCAAGTTTGGAATTTGGTTGATAATGTGCCCGGACGTAAGACTGTTGGGTGCAAATGGATCTTCAAGAAGAAGACCGACGTGGATGGAAATGTACACACATATAAAGCGTGATTGGTCGCGAAGGGCTTTACTCAAACTCCCGGAGTTGACTATGATGAGACCTTCTCACCAGTTGCGAAGATTAAATCTATTAGAGTGATGCTAGCGATTGCTGCATTTCATGATTATGAGATTTGGCAAATGGATGTCAAGACCGCTTTCCTTAACAGAAAGTTGGCTGAGGATGTTTACATGGCTCAGCCAGAGGGGTTTATGGATCCGAAGCATCCGAATAGAGTGTGTAAGCTTGAGAAGTCCATTTATGGACTTAAGCAAGCATCTCGCAGATGGAATCTTTGCTTCGATGAGAAAGTCAAAAAGTTTGGATTTATACGAAGCGAAGATGAATCATGTGTATATGTCAAAGCCAGTGGGAGTACAGTAAGCTTCCTCGTTCTATATGTCGATGACATATTACTCATAGGAAACGATATCCCGACTCTGCAGGAAGTTAAGTCCTGGCTCGGGAAGTGCTTCGCTATGAAGGACCTCGGAGAGGCTTCTTACATTTTGGGAATAAGGATAGTAAGAGAAAGAAGTAAGAGACTAATTAGACTTAGTCAGAACACTTACTTAGAGAAGGTACTAAAACGTTTTAGTATGGAAAACTCGAAGAAGGGAGAATTACCGATACAAAGTAATGCCAAATTGAGTAAGACTCAAAGTCCGAGTACCGAAGCTGACATAGCAGAAATGAGCCGAGTACCATACGCTTCCGCAGTTGGCTCAATCATGTACGCTATGACTTGTACTCGCCCTGATGTAGCCTTCGCTTTGAGCATGGTTAGCAGATATCAAGGGAATCCTGGCAGAGCACATTGGATTGCGGTGAAGACTTGAAGGTGCGAGGGTATAGTGACACCAGTTTTCAGACCGACAGGGACAACTACCGTTCGTAGTCAGGCTGGGTCTTTACCCAAAATGGAGGAGCAGTCACATGGAAAAGTTCCAAGCAGGAAACCGTAGCTGATTCAACGTGTGAATCAGAGTACATTGCAGCGAGCGAAGCGTCGAAGGAGGCAATATGGCTGAAGAACTTCATCGGTGATCTTGGAGTTGTACCTGCCATAAAGGAGCCCATGGAGATTTTCTGTGATAACGAAGGAGCGGTTGCCTTGACCAAGGAACCGAGGGATCATGGTAGATCAAGACATATCGACAGAAAATATCACTTCATTAGACATCGTGTAGAAGAAGGACAACTCGTAGTGAAGAGGATATCATCAGAAGATAACCTAGCAGATCCGCTTACGAAGGGACTGAGCAGGGTTAAGCACTTGCAGCATGCTAGGAGTATTGGGCTGAAGGATGATATTAGCATAGATTAGATAGTATTAGAAACGTGTAATAGATAAATGTAATTAACATTTGATGATTAAATAAAGGAGTTTTATTTATGAGTAATGTTAATATCTTATGTTAATTATTTAGCTATTGTTTCACTTTGCATGTTTTGACTTCCAGAATAATTGAGTTTATTATGAATAATGGAGTTATTCGAATTGTCCACAATCGTTCATATGTTGGAAGTAGATATGAATGAAGATTGTCATGAATTGGTGTGTAGATTGTCTAAATGGTGTTAGACATAGCAAAGGGTTGCTGCAACGTTCATGAGTGCTTATGAACTAGTTTTGAGCATTGGAACAAACCCGTGCTTGCTGGAATCACCGTATGGAATATGATATATAAGAGGTGATCGGAAGACGATAATATCATATAGTCTTAAAACCTAGATATATGGTTTGTTATTTGTTAATTGATTGTACATTGATAATGCGAAAACCCATTAACTCAATGTTATAAAACACATTGTTGTGTATAGTTGATTATTGAATAAGTAAATGCATATAAGTCGAAGTTTATCTGTAACTTTTATCTAAGAAGGTAAAAGCGATATCTCGGCCGCTCGATGATTTGATTTGACTTATGTGCCGGGCCCGGTCAGAACTGAATTGATGTGCTCGATTAAGTTCTATGTCGAATAAATCAGAGATCGAGAAACCTAAATGCTTGACTAACCATTCCATAGGATTGTCAGCATGATATCTAACAGAGGACTGTACGATCCCTTATCTAACGGACAAGATTGATTAGATCAGAGTTTGACAGCGTCTTTGAGAGCTACGATTGCAAACCGAATTGTACTGGTGCATATAGTTACTAGACTTATCCAAGTGGGAGACTGTTGGAATAGTGTCTAAGGCTGCAACTATATTAGGCAAGTATTTGACCCGGTTGTGCATGGTCCTTTTGGGTTGCCTTCACCATAGCAACTTGATAGGATGATTTATTAAGAGAGAGTAAATATTATTAGTATATTATGAGAATAATATAAAGAATAATATATTGTTATTTGATTAATACAAGTCATAAGTTAATTGGAATTAATTTGGTGACTTAAAGAGATTAATTAAATAGGAAGGTATAAACTATCAATTGTTTGATAGTTAAACTTTAGACTGTAAATCCATATAGATATGGATTGGACGGATTCTAGAAGCTAAAGGATAGCTCAAATCGTCCAAGAGTTATCTAAGGAATAGATTTGGATAGCTTTAAGAGAAGATTATCCAATTAGGGTTTAGGTTGTAACCCTTAAGGAGTCTACAAGTATAAATAGACCCTATGGCATAAGGAAATCGGGACTTCATCTAAAGTATAGAAACCCTGGCCGATTTCCTCCCCTCTCCTCTCTCCCAAATCATCCTCCTTGCTATTTGGTGTTTGTAAGCCATTAGAGGAGTGACAATTATGACTCTAGAAGCTCCAAGACAACAAGATCAACAAGAGATTCAAAGGTATGATTCTAGATCTGTTTTAACATTGTTCTTACAACTAAATAGTCATTAGAAGTCTTGGATTCAAAGCATGTTTAATTAGAAAGCCTAGATCCAAGCATTAGGGTTTTGCATGCGCACATAGGAAAGTTCTTATGGCTAAAACCCATCACCTTATGCATCACCTTAGTAAATAAGAAACTAATATAGCCTAGTGAGTTAGTGACTACTCTACTCACACTATCTGTTAGACTTATTACAGTCTTCGTCGTAACTAGTAAGAGTAAGCCAACTGAGAAACGCCCTTCCAAAACCCATGAAACCCGAACCGACTTAAGGTTTTGACATCTATATTCTATTTTAGTAACTTAAAATTTGTATAATACATACTTCTACTCACTACCATAAATTCATCACAAGGATGTTAGTCAAAACATTTAGAATCGTACAACAAAACGTGAAATTTATATGGGTATATAAATAGATGGAATACAACTAGCAACGACCATAGTTACTTACGAACTCGTTTCACACCATACAGTAGAATCATGCCTCCGCATGGAAGTAACCAACATACCCTCACAACACCAGTCCTACAAATAGACCCTGCTACATTCCAAGCCGTTGTGACAGCCGTCATGGCACAACTCAGCGCTAACGGAAACGGAAACGGTGTCGACAATTCCAATCGTTGTGACAACCAAGGGCACCAACGAGTGTCTGCCTACAAGGACACCCCAAACTTCAAACCTAAGAACTCCCACGACAATGGAGGAGTACTGCCCAAGAAACGAAAGTTCTTGAACAAGAAAAAGGGTCGTTCGACTCAAGGACCTCCCAAAAGAAAACAAACTGAGGCATTCCATACCACCACTATCCCTACTGCCTCAGTGCCGACAAGACCATATGCTGGAAACCTCCCAAGATGCGAAAAGTGCAACTTCCATCACTATGGAGCCTGCCGAGATATGCACTGCAAAAATTACAACAGGGAGGGGCACAACACCCATTTTTGTAGGACTCCGGCCCAACACACTACTCAAGCCACTAAGGTCGGAGCAAGTCAAGCATGCCATGAATGCGGTGAATCGTGGCATTTCAAGAAAGATTGTCCAATAGAAAGGAATGACGGAGAAGTGGGAAGAGTTTAACAATAGGACTCAAGGAAGCAACGAGGGACCCTACTGGGATTTTCGATATGTTTCCAACACTGAAATATTTAAGCCTTGAATTTTCCGCTAAAACTAGTGCCCATTTAAAGTTTATTGACCATAAAATGTTGAAACACGACAAATTATAATCGTAAAATTGCCCCCCTCTCCCAAGTAAATCAAAACATTCTTATAAAAACTAAGGATCCTTACAGATGATCTATGATGGACTAGTGTATACATTATGGTCATATATAATAAAGATTCAATGGACTTATGATTTGTGATTCAATTTAAATCTTGTTCCTTGTTTAGTTGTGGGCTTAGAGTAAAATCACTTATTCGACAATCTATTCAATCTGGATTATATATGACTTGTATACACCAAGCGATCATAGAGGGACCTGGTAGGGATCATCCTACGAGATTTCATTACTAATTATCTAAACCCTTGTACTAGCAGTAATTACTAAATTGCAGGATAAAATATTCACAATAGAAACAAAAAAAGGTAAAAGCTGAAAACGCTAAAGATATATACATAGGATGCACTCAAACACTGAAACAGCAAATCCTTCCAAATTGACCTAATAACGGTTACAATAGGAAATTTCGACTGATCACTAGCATGTGTTGGTTAAGTCCTAACCATACTAATATCGTATGTTACGAAAAGGCCGTTCGCCTTAAACCACCGACTAACGAAACCCTCATCACTTATGATGACCAACCTGACTCAAACCCCCAAATCGTCCCTTGCATCAAGACTTAGAAGTACCTACAAAAGAGGTACCACACTTTACTAACCTACGTTGTGGACAAGAAACAAGGAGTGGAAGACATCAGGGATATTCCAGAAGTCCATAAAATTCCCGATGTATTCCCAGCAGACCTATCGGGAATAGCACTCGTACAATAAGTCAAGTTCAAGAATCGACCGGAAACGAAGTAGTTATGGGAAAAGTAATTGTAATTACCTTCTCACCCAAACAAATCACATCAATCATGTAGAAACTAAGGACCCATGCTAGTAATCTATCACTACTAGGTACATACGTTAGAGTGGTATATAATTCCGATTCTACGGACTTAGGATGTGTGATTCCACCTTAAATCCAGTTACTTGTTTGGTTGTGGGATTAGGGAAGAATCACTTATCCAACTATCTTTCCAATCTTAATTATATACACAAAACAATGATAGATGAAACAGGTATGATTCATACCACGAATCCCAAGACAAAGCTACCCGGGACTGCGGGTGGACACGCTACCAATTGAGTGATGAACCAAACCCATAAACTTCTTACCAAACAAAGCAACATGTGAAATAGAATAGCTGGCAAGAACGTATCACAAGGAGGCTGTGAGACTGCACAATATACCACTATCAGTTACTATGGATAAGGGACAATCGATTCGCCTCGTCTTGAGTATAACTTACCATCCCTAAATAAACAGTCAGAATGAGTGAAACATTCAAACATTAGAATGTATGCTTCGTGTCTGTGTGATAGACTTTGGCAAAGCGTGGGACACTCACCTACCACTGGTTGAGTCCTCTTACAAACGAGTAACTACCCCTGAGAACAATGTCTCTCCGATTGAAGCACTATACGGACACAAGCTCAGATCACCACTAAGTGGGATTGAAGTTAGGAACTCCCAATAGGCTAAGAAGTCAAATGACCAAAAACACCCTCACCGACCCAGAGACCATAAAGGAGGTGACAGAGAAGATCGTTCGAATCCGTGAGCAACTAGAGGCATTTCGGGATCAGCCTGTTGACTTACAAACCCCAACTACCATAGGACCTCGGTAACATACACGCCATCTTCCATGTCCAATCTGAAATAGTATCTGTTCGACAAGACTCTAGTAATTCTACTCGATGAATTCGAGGTAAATAAGAGTCTACACTTCATAGAAATCATGGATAGGGAAATCAAGAGAACGAAACAAATTTGTATACCAATAGTGAAGATCCGCTGGAACGCCAAGCGAGGACCCGAATTCACATGGAAATGAGAAGACCAGATGAAACAAGACTACCCACATCTTTTCCCTAGTTCATAAGTAACCACTATAGAAATAATTTCGGGACGAAATTCCCTCTAATGGGGGGGGGGGTGATGTGACAACTGGAAAAGTTGGAATCGAACAAAGTCTAAAATTGTATTATGTATAGGTGAAACCACATCTTAACCTTGTTGCAACGGATCATCTACACCCAAAAGGCATCATTGGTATAAATAGAAATATACTTTGAAAACCATATCAACAATAAACCTTTAAAAGTCAACAAGGCTAACTAATGGTAGTTATAAGTCATCAAGAATCAAATAAATAAGACATTAAGCATGGACTTTACACCCTACCTTGGCGTTTTTGGTTTTAGAATCTAAGGTCATGCTATGGCAGAAAACTCATCCTAGAATCAAAAGCACATGCTAAGGACCAAAATCACGCCACATGGAATCACCACAAGACCGAAAACACCTACTTTAAGGCCCATTAGGACCGAAATTAGCATTTGTGAGTATGTACCAGGTGATTTTGGCCATGCCTTGGTCGTACTCACCCTTAGTTAGGCCGAAATCTCTTTAAATAGCTAGATATTTATGCCACTTGATTGGTGGATATACTCTTTTCAAGATGATAAGTTACACTAACCCAAGAAAACATTACTTCATCTTATCGTTTCCTTCCCTATATAAATCACGATTTTAAGACTCATTCAACACTTCCCCGTTAAACATTTTCACCACATTTCTCTCAAATATTAAAACCTTACCTTCATACATTTCCAAAATCATCTTCAAACATTTCCCTAGGATAAAAACTTTTCCCTTGATCCTAAGGAATCATAGTAAGTATTCCATGTATATATGTTCTAGTGTTATCTAACACTTTATTTGTTAGTATCTAGTTTGCACAGATATTATGTGTTTAAAACAAATTAGGACACGACCATATTCACGTATTATAACTCGAAGATCATCGCTTCACTTCGTTATCCCGCCAAGAACGCAATCGAGGTGAGTTCATACCCCCACATTTTCCAAGATTTTTCTATGTTCTAGGGGGAATACAAGTAAAACACAAGAATTCATGTGTAAATATACAAATTGTTTCTTATGTTTTCTTATATTTTAATACGTAAAAATGCTAAATAACGTTACTACCAAAAACTCTTACATGCAAAGTCATTAAAATACAAAGGTTTTTAGTTTCAATTGAACATACATTATAAACTATAATAGGTATAGTTCATGGTTCATTTTTACAATACTTACACACTTAGAAATTTCTATGGAAAAGTTACATTTTCATTTACTAAAGGGTATTACATTTTCATTTACCAAAGGGTTTTTCATTTCATTACTCGTAAACTCGTTGAAGCAATAAATTTGTGAGACACGTCTTAATGTACTTACCTAAGTACCGACAAAAAGTATTGACTTATAACCAGATTCTCTTGTAGGGAGAGCAAGATATTTGTGTATAGATCTATATAGGACTGACAATCCCACACCCTGAGTGTTAGCTACAGTTGGACCGACAGATCTGGGGTGACAAATGTCGTTAACATTCCGACACCTGAAGAATGTCGTATCAGGCCGACTGGGTCACAATATGGTTATAGGAACTCACATGGAGAAAACAACGGCACATTTTACAAAGTAATATATTTTCAAACAGTCTTATTGGGATATAAATCTTACATTTGGTTTATGAGGCAAACATACCTGCGACTAGTTTTACTTAATAATAAAACTACATTACATGATTTTCCAATACAACACAAGTTACATTTCTAGAAACATACATTTAAAAAGGTTTCCATACAAATACAACTACGTTGCACTATTTTTCTAGTACAGTACAACGGACATTTCTGGAAACATATATTTAAACGATTCAATATTTATTAAACTAGTAAGTCTTTGAGGACCCTTATTGCTAAATCTATGATTACTTAGTGTATATGTTAGGTTTTATATAATTAAGATCCTATAGACTTAGAATGTGTGATTCTGCCTTAACTCCTGTTCCTTGTTTAGTTGTGGGCTTAGGGAAAAATCACTTATTCGACTGTCTATTCGACCTTGATTATATAAAACTTGTACACACTAAGTGATCATATGAGGAACTAGTATGGGTCACATCACTTATAAGAAATAAAACTACGTATTACAAATTCTAAGCATATAAAACATATACATTTTGGTCTTAAGGTTCTAAGACTATAACACATATACAAAGAAAATATTGGATTTTCTGGAAGAACACACTAGCATTTTCAAAGAACAAGGAATATACCTTTACATACAAAATGCTTATGAACTCACCAACTTAAATGTTGACACTCTTTCAAAACCATTTGTATTCTCAGGAAACCAATAGACAGGTACCCACACAGGTTTCGAGAAGACGGAGCATAGTGGCGTCACGTCTTAGTTTTTGCTATAGTTTTGGTGTCAAACAAACAAAGATTCGAACAATGTAAATTATACGTTTTCAAATGGTTAAAGGGGAGAAACATAACCATATTGTTGATATCGGATCCTCCGCTCCATAAGAGCTTTCGAGATTGCATATCTGGACAAACGATCGTCCTCTAAATCATGTCATTGGAAATATCAACACTAGTGTTCAAACTCGATCTGCTACTAACATTCAAAATGAGTGTCACTTCTCGGCATTCATATCAACGGTTGAACCAAAATCCATCAAGGAAGCTTTAGAACATGCTGATTGGATTACAAGCATGTAAGAAGAGATAGTGGAATTTGAGAGAAATCAAGTGTGGACTCTCGTCCCTCCCCCTCCAGATCACCATGTTGTAGGTACAAGATAGGTCTTCCAAAACAAACTCGATGATGCCAGAGTTATAATTAGAAACAAAGAGAGATTGGTGGCTAAAGGATTTACTCAGATCAAAGGACTCGACTACGACGAGACCTTTGCTCCTGTTGCTCGTCTTGAAGCCATCCAAATCTTTCTCACTTATGCTACTCACAAAGGCTTTAAATTTTACCAAATGGACATCAAAAGTGCCTTTCTCAACGATGAACTTGATACCGAAGTGTATCTTCAACATCCCCTTAGTCTTGTAAATCTTTCATATCCAAACTACTGTTACAAACTTTAAAAAGTTGTTTATGGCCTCAAGCAAGCCCCACGCGCCTGGTACGAGACTCAAACTGATTTTATGAAGCGTTCTGGATTTCAATGAGGAATTATTGATCCTAAATTATTCTGAAGATCGAATAGAAACCATCTCATGTTAGTTCAAAATATATGTTGACGAAATCATCTTTGAGTCTACAGATTCAACTATGGTTGTTGATTTCGCAAAGTTAATGGTTAGTCGATTCCCAATGAGCATGAATCGTGAATTAAGCTTCTTTCTTGATCATTAAGTTAAGTTAACCTACAGAGGAATCTTTATTCATCAGGAGAAATACATTTCCAAACTCTTGAAAAAATATTCAATGGACACCTGTGCCTCTGCAAAGGTTCCAATGGGTTTCGGGCACAAGATTTTCTCAGACACATCAGGTGTTGTTATTGATCAGGAGAAGTATAGGGGAATGATTGGATCGATACTCTACCTCACGGAAAGTCATCCGAACATCATGTTCTCTACATGTATGTGTGCTAGATTCCAGGTTAATTCGAAGATGTCTCATCTTTTGGCAGTCAAGCAAATTTATTGATATCTCAAAGGAACAAAGAACCTCAAAATTTGGTATCCCGAAAATGAAAGTTTCCTTCTTCAAGCCTATTCCGACTCAAACTATGGAGGTCTTGAATTGGATAGAAGAAGAACATTTGGAGGTTGTCAATTTCTGGGTGGAAGATTTCTTAGCTGGTCATCCAAGAAAAAAAATTATATTGCTCTTTCAATGGCCGAAGTAGAATACATTGGTGCTTCAAGCTGCACTTTGCAAGTTCTTTAGATGAAATCTCATCTTCTAGACTATGGTCATCAATTTCAACATATCCTAATCTATTGTGACTCTGAAAGTGCAATTCCAATTTCTCACAATCCAATTCAGCACTCCATGACCAAACACATTGACATTTGGTACCATTTTATCAAAGATCATGTTTTAAAGGGAAACATCGAGCTCATTTTTTTTCCATCTGATGATGAAATTGTTGATATATTTACTAAGGCGTTAGACGAAACCAAATTTAATGGGTTTCTGAACAAAATGGGAATGATGATGCATGATTCATAATTCTTCCAAGAAGCCTATACTCGTTATATGTGTCATTATATGTATCTTTTTGTCTAACCTTTTCTTCTAGTTTTAAGTCGTTTCAGCCTTCTTCATCACTTGAAGTTTTGACCGATATTGTTACATTGGATTACTTGAGAAATTCCTTTTTCTGAGTATGTGTGAACAACAAGCATGTGTTTTGAAGTTCATCTCGGAATTCCAATTCGAAACGGTAATGTGTGTTCATTTCTTAACTTCTTCCAAGCTCTGTTCCTTCAATTCTCAAAATCTCAAATCTTTTGAAATTGGTCCTCTAAGATCATGATGCATTTTTAACTCTGATATTTAGTTTGAGACTGTGCCATCTCGAACTCTATATTCTGTACTAATGATGTGCTTATTTTCTTTCTGAAGCATCTTATGACATCTCATCTCGGAAACTGATTATTCTGAGATCCTCTGTAATAAAAGAATTTTAAGTTTATCATTGAAGTTTTTATTCTGAAACGGTTTTAATTAATACATTAAAGGTAATTTTTATTCATGATTATCCTTTCAATTCCAAAAAAACACGCTTTGGAACACGTTCCAATAAAGAAAATCAGTGAAATCCGAACCGAAACGATGGCTTTTTTCTATTGAACAAACTAATGTCCCATATTTTGTGTGCAACAGTCATTTAAGAAGTCTGTTGTTCTTGGCCTTTGGACCGTATTGATGTACTTAATCCTTTGAGGATTGTCCGAAAAACATGGTGGTATAGACACCATGAGCAAGGCCTGACTATATGTTGTGTACAACATCTTCTCCAGAGGAGACAATGCAGTTGACCTAACCGAGGTGCTATGGCAGGACTTTCGGAAATTTGCCATCAGGAGGAAGCCCAATGAGATATCCTGTCTGAGATTCTGAGATTTGACGCTTCAACAGCTGTACGGTGAAAGATTACTAGCCATTCCTCTTAACTCCGATCTCAAAGAGGTATATTGTTCCTTTGAAGCTATAAAAACTTATAGGTTACCAAACCAATCTGCCTTCGGACCTATCCGACATTTTCCAGAACACATGTTAGTTGCAGTTCCATTTGATTCACCATATCTAAATTCAGTTGGGTATGACCCCACACGACCCAATCTTGAATGATCCAACCTCGGATATGAACAAATCAATTTCCTCAAGAGGGCGTAAGAAAAACATGGCCAAACGAAAGCAATCACCATCTAAAGTCCAAGTAAAAAAGAGAACAAAAGCCAGTAAATCTTCTCAACATGATTCACAAATTGGCATTCGATATGACTTTGGATCACAGCCTACCCCTATCATCCACTCTTTTGAACTACCCTTCGGAGTTCCAATATCACACGCACAAACTCATGGGGAGTCTGCACATAATCTACCCCCATCTTCCCAAAAATATGGTTCAAGTATTGAAATTCGTCCCTTGAAGCCCCTTGGGACACACTTACACGTCTTTTTAGCACTACATTTTCATTCTACACAAGCACAATCAGGGTCACTTGTCTCTGATTCTCAAACTTTCGAAGTTGGAGTAGTCCCTCCGACTTTAAAAGCCACAACCGGTCTGATACCTGCTGCAGGTAAAGGACGATCATGTATTTTTGACAAAGACTGGTCGGATTTTGTTGACACGGCTCACTCTAGACATTCAGAGCTAACCAGAGCACAAGTGGAATATACTCTCATCTCTATGCGTCAACGTGCTCTCCGAAGTCGTCTTCCATTCACTTTTCCATCCGATGAAGAGACCAATCAGGTGTTCAATCCTCCTGAAGAAGCTTAGAAGACTACAACATGATATGCTCCCGATTCTACAAATGTTTCGGATGATCCTCCTTCGATGTTCACAAGCGAAGAACCTCCTAAGCCTCCTACTAACAAGGAACTATTGGATGATGTAATGTTTGAAGATGACAACACAACAGTTGGTGCTATTCCGATCCTCACATCCTTCAATATGTTTCAGAAGCCTTCCTCCTCAAAACTGACTTATGATTTCGGTCTTTTCTCATCCTTTGATGAATCCTAAGAAGAAGAACATGATGAAGCTAACAAGCACTCCTCTCCCAAATCTTCCTTGGAAAATGATCATCCCAAAGCTGCCTTGAAAAATGAACAAGTTAATGAGGCTTAAGATAATATGATTAATGACTCCAAGCCCTCTGAATCTCATGATGATGAAAACAATGATGATGATAAGAAGTCTGAGAGTTCTTCCTCGAACACAGGATCTTTAGGCGAAGATATTGTAGACCCTTTTGCCCTGTTAGAACTCCAAGACAATGTTGCCTTTACTATCACCAAAGTCGACTCCCTCGATCAGAAAGTCGTAGGACTTGATTCAAATATTGATAAAAATGTTAAAAGTCTCGACTCTAAGCTAGAGCTCATCCTTAAATCTCTTTCCGAGATCCAAGCTACTGCTCCCTCGGAACTTGACCGAGCCAATCATCTTGACCAACTCATTTCCCTCCGGCTCAAGCACACTATCGAAGAAGTTTACCATAAGTATAATGACAATCTCGATCATCACATCTCCACAACCACCATTATGCTCAAGATTCATGACGACATGATTAATGCTACTAACAAACTCATAAAGCAGACTCATGTTCGTCATGAGAAATAGATTCTAAGACTGGAAAAGGAGATTCACAAAAAGAATATCATGAACATGATAATGCAAGAGATACTTATCAAGTTTATCCGAGCAACCTGGAATGTTGTTGATGTTCCGAATAACAAGTTTGATTGGATGCTCGTAATTCTGGATGAAACATTTGACCACCTTAAGGCTCAATCTCCTACAACCGAGGCTTACGATACTCTCACCAAACAACTCAAAACAAGTTTACAAAAAGTCTTTGAATAGTTGGAGAAACTCAAAATCGAATCTATACTTGCATCAGAGGCAGGGCCATCCCGTGCAAGAGGGGGAGAAAGAGAAAGAAGAGAAAGACTGATATAATGAAAAACCGTCTCGGAGTTTATGCTCTGAGATGAATCACCAATGATGATATTCTTAAGGTTGAAACACTTGAAACTCTTGAATTAGATGATAAAGAAGATGAAGACTTACCTAAAAATATGATTATAGGACTTCAGGCCATTAGGTAACAACCGGTGTAAGTCCTTTCGGAACAAAAGAGGATGAAATAGTCCTCGGTTTCTTGTCCACCATCCTTGGCCGAAGTGTTCAGACAAATTTGATACATGGCAATGCTCAAGATCAAGCTGACTATTGACGCATTCCGAGCTATTCAATCCATGCTCCGCCCAATTCCTGCTCTGAGGATAGTTCAAATTGATGAAGGTTCTCCTACTCGAAAACCTGATGATCTCCTTGAGGAGCCTCTAATTCCTCCTCCATATAAATTTTTCTTCACCGAATCCAGTCAACAAATCATTTCTTTTATTTCTGGCACAAGCGAAAATCCACAAGACAAAGGCAAATAGATTGCAACGGACTCCGACAGCCCAGTGAATACATTTTAAAAGTTTGAGGGATGGTCTTAAGAACAAATCGATCAAGCTTTGGAAGAAAGAATTCGGATTCAAGCACTAAAAGACAATCCGAATCCGATGTTAGGCATCTTTCCTCTTTTCCAAGAAGGAGTTATTCACAACGTAAAAACTGTGCCCTTCATGTACTATGATATTTCGACTCAATATGTTGATCAAATTGACATGCCAAGCTCTCCCCATGGTTATTCTATATCAAGTACACTCCTTTACATTCAAATGATGATCCTCAAATAATCATTAGAGCAGAGCATGAGAGATTGAGAACCTTTTACTTCGTCAATGTACGACCTCAAAAGTAAGCATGGTCTCGGAAGAGGATTACCGAGATCATCGGATATGGTAACAAGATGCAGACTTTCCTTCGATTAACCCAAATGACATTCACACCATAGCAGCTCACTTCTGAGATCGCCAATCAAGTGACACGAGCATTGGAGCCTACTGTTCTGCAACAAATTTCTTGAAGGACTATATTGTTGAGTTATGCAGATCCGACATTAAATTTGCTCACCTGTTCGGAACCGAGAGCATTCTGGAAAAAATCTTTACCGAACTCCCTGAAGCACAGATCTTGGCAGAAGGCCCCATTGAAGAACCGAAACTCGATTATGTCTATCTAAAGAAGAAGACTAATCGAAAATAATTCTTTATATTTCTTGACAAACACCTTATTCAAATAAAGATCCTTCATAAGTTCATTTCCAACGCTGCCAAAAGTGATTCACCTGAGCATGTCAAGAAGAAGTTCATCGAACATCTCAAATGGTACTTAGAAGTCCGAAGTTGGCTCCATAGTGCCTATCTCTTCGTATTCGATGAAGCCAAGGGAAGAGTTGATTGATTGCTAAGTTCACTTAGGGGAGATTTTTGATACATGAAAGTGAACCGCTAGCAATCCAAAGCCAAGCCAAAACCAAAGTCAAGTGCATTCCGAGATGTGATGTGTTCTGAATTGAAGCTACTTCCGAGATGAAGACAAATCTGAGAAGCACCTTATAGTCAGTGCTATTTTGAGTATGTATTAGAATTTAATGTTTCTTGTCTTTTAGACTTTGGTTTATTGTAAAGTTCATGGGACAAGATCGAGAAAATCCTATGTAACATCCCAAAATTTAAAGCCAAAAATTTCATTTTTAATTAGGTATGTTGTAAAAATAGTAATCTGGAAACATCATCAATATCATTCAAATCATACTCAAACCCAAGTGTCATAAATCAAAACCATAACATGTCATAGTAAAACAATATCAGAGTATAATCCCTAAGGATCTCATAATGCGGAAAATCATAGTGTGATGCACTGCGATCAAGCCGACTCCTTTCCTTTTGAAGAAAAAGTTCCTGAAACCAAAACTGAAAACCGTAAGCACGAAGCTTAGTGAGTTCCCCAAATACCACGTACCATACATATCAACATACTGCCTAGTGTATCTAGGTGCTGGCCTACCCCTTCAGACTCTTTCAACCGGATACTGTCTAGCATATAAGCACATAAATCACATACTATCATACATAACCATGAGCCATACATATATCATAATTAATAAAGATTCTATGTGCCTAACATAGTCTTGCCAATATGCCATGGGCCGCCATGTGGTCTTTCTTGCCAAGCTGGGGGCCACCCTTTCGGTCTTACAGACAAGTGCCAAGAGCCACATCATGGTCTTCCATGCAAGAATCACAAAGACAACTAGCATACACACTACTTTACTTAGCCAATTAGCATACAGGGTGCCAAGAGCCACCTCCTGGTCTTTCATACATAATGCCTAGGGCTAACCCCCAGGTCTTCCTACCATACATAATAGCATACTGTGTGCCAGGAGCCGCCTCCTGGTCTTTCATACATAATGCCTAAGGCTAACCCCTGGGGTCTTCCTACCATGCGTCAACCAAATCAGTCGGCATTGGTGCCTTCGAGCCATGCACACAGTAAGGAGACTCACTTCGCACTACTGAAGTCCCACGAATAAATCTCTGGTTGCTGGCTGACAGATCCCCGAACTACCAATCGTCAAATCAAAACACAATTAACAATCGGGTTCCAATGCGTAACCATAAGTCCATGGAAGAAATATTTGGCTGCTGGTTGACAGATCGTCGACAACAATGGTTCGCCGATGGCTTGGTTGGTCGGAGAAGCAAGAGGGTAAGGCGGCGGTTGCTGCTCTAATGAGAGATGGTTTATGGTTTTAGGGGAACTGAATGGAAGAAGCACGGGAGGGGAAGCACGGGTTAAAGGCCCATAACTTTCAAACATCATACCATATTGGCGCTTTTAGTCCCTCCCCTTAGATTTATTTCAACTTAGGTCCATAGTTACAAAACAGCCCCCTGCTCTCCAAAAATCTTTACATTACAAGTCAAATTGTTACTAAATAATCCTTAATTTCCATAAATAATAACATTTCACTCCTTGAGGCTAGCATTGATAAATTAGTATGGATTTAGGGCTAAATAAATAGAAATATAAATTTTATCTCGGGGTTTGAGGGCTATTATTTATTTATTCAATTGATTTTATTTATTTATTAAATTTTAAAACGGAATGTTACATCCTAAGTTTTTGACCTTTCTGCTTTACATATTTCATGTAGTCTTGTCAGTTTGTCTTTTTTTTTTTCACTCCTTGGCTATTGAAGGAGAAGTAATTTCCATGAAATGTAACACTTGAGGAACATTCTCTTTCACATCAATACTAAATATCTTACAAGTCAAATATTCTCTTCATAATCTCATTGTTCTTAAATTTTCCTTTCTTTACTTTGTTCATACTCACTCTTACATACTTGAATACTTTGTTGAACTTCTTATTTCAAGACAAGACTGGTTTACCAGACTTGACTAGACTCTTAATATTAGCAACATACATTGATCTTAAGTTAATTTATGGTTTAAGCTTTAAAACCTTGTCCGCGAACAACTTCTTGCACTCTTAAGCAAAAATCAAAAACTGAAGATAATATTTGTCCAAGCTTTAGTCTAGGTTTCAGTTAGGATTCAGATCAAACTTCAAATACTAAATCAAATGAATCTTCACCAAACATGCCACTTACAAAGAAAAAAAAATCAAGAAATACCACCAGAAGCTTGTGATCAGATTATCAAAATCAAACGTTCTTGATCCAAATCTAATCTCTATAGCAATTCCTACAGATGGAGGACGACCAAAAGATAATTTGAACAACATAAAACAAGTTTATAACCAATCATGTATATTCTCGCAACGTTTAGAAAGAAAAACAAGCACCAACAAAGAAGATGAAGAAATAACAACCTTTGAAGTTCTTTAGGTCCTCTTAGGAGGCTTGAAAGTTGATGGAGAGTGTAGAAATTTTAAGACACCAACAAGAACACAATCATAATGTAGACACTTGTCCATAAACTCTTAACTCTTAAGCATGAAGTTCATAACCAATATTAACTTCAAGAGAGCATAAGAAAGAGAGTTAATTTTCAAAAGATGCACCAAAAGTGAGAGAGAGAGAGAGAGAGAGAGAGAACACAACATGCATACAAGTTATGGTTTTGCAAGGCCAAGAGAAAAAGAAGATGAAATCCTTTTATAATGTACATCTATTACACATAAGTCCTTAACTAGTTAAGCACTTATGTCCCTCAAGCAAGTTTTCCTCCCATGCCTTTAAGGCAATCCTGGATTTTGATGAAACTAATCAAAAGCCCATGCCACCCTTTTCTTCTCTTATTTTCAAAAATAAGAGTTAAAAAGAAGACAAAGCTTTTATATTTTATAAAATAAGGTTATAAAATATAAACTTTAACTTTTTGGTAAAAGACAAAAGAATTTATCTAGTCCAAAATCTTGTGCATGAATTATTAATTCATACCATATGAATTATGTAATGTTACTTGCTAATTAAAATTATTATTTCCTAAAAACAAATAATTTCCAATAAATTATAAGAGTTTATTGAATATTTATTAAAGTTAAATTATAATAAATAATCAGTTGCATGAAGTTGTTGTTAGTGTGACCCAGTAGTATCATACGTTAACTAGCAATATCACTTTAATATTATTCTTGAGCATACTAGATGTTTCAATATCCCACTTGCGCAAGATTCATATTACACTGATATAGACGGTGGTGAACATCTAGAAATAGTTCACTACCCCCATCAACATACGACTTTGTGCCATTCTATCAAAACCAAATTCCTATAAGATCAAAGCAACAATTGGTATATAAGGTAAGTTTAGTAGTTATCCCTTTGTCACAAACATGACGTTGAACATGGGATACAAATCGCAACCAATCTCATATGGTGTCCAACTTTTGGTAATGCGCCTTAGATGTCTAACTCTCAACACATAAGAGGAACAAATTCTATCTTGACGACATAAGCCTCTTGCATAGTACACACTATACCTATGAAACATGGTTACGGCCAGTTGCCTACTTTGATATGGTGAAAGTCAACCAATCCAATTCATATTAGTCTTACTTAATTCTTCCCACTATTATAACTGACTATGAAATTTTAGAATAATAACATTATTCATGGATTAAACATGTTAATATAGAACACAAAAAGTATTGATGCTATGATCATATCCCAGTATCTCAAAACATTATATAATAGTTGTTTTCACAATGTTCCAATATCCAAATATTAATCGAAATAAAAAATCCCATTTATAGAATAATAAAGTCTTAGAGCTGAAGTGTGACCATTCATACTTAGCTCAAAAGAAGGACTTTATTAATGAGTTCAACTAAACTTAATTTGTGTGAATTTTGCGTATACTTTCATCTCCATATTTGACTTTACTCTAAGTATAGTTAAATATCTTGGAGAATATGATTGATGTTCTTTCGTGACATAGAGTTTCTTAGCTTGATTAAGTATACTCTCAAAGTCACAAAGATTTCTATGTGATCATTGAATTGCAGAAAACAACATAGTTTTTCAATGTGCTCATTCATCCAATCATATTTGATTTCAACTTCTAAAGTAGTGTATTCTTATTTTGTAGTAGATTGTGTCATTAAGTTTTCCCTGGACCTCATTCCAACTAAAATTACTCTTCATCCCACAATGAAGTCATAATCCAATTATAATTCATAATTATCTATATTGTTTTAGAATTCAGAATCCTATGTAGCTCTTTACATGAAGATTTTATTCTAAACTAATTATCTCATATACATTCTCTTAGTTCTTCTTAAGTACTCTTAGAATGTTCCTATAGTCATCTGGTGACTTAACCATGTATCTAATTTGTATATTATGATATGCTCACAACATGATCACATACCAGGTCTTATGAATAATATGACATAAATGATGAATTCATTTGCCAAGCAAATCAAATATTAATCATTTCAGCTAGTTCAAACCTATTAGCTAGGTCCTTTTGAGGCTGGCTCAAACTTAGTAACATGCGACAATGCCAAGATTCCTCTAAAGTATTTATATCTTGAATTTTTTTTTCAAGATATACTGTCAATATATGCATAAAGATATAAAACTTTGAAGATTCATTTTATCTATCTCTGTAGATTTTACATTCCAAGAATGTATCTTGTCCTTCCTAATTCTTTCATATTAGAAACACATTCCAAGTCAACGGGAAAAGGTCTGACATGGTCAGAATGTAATTTTTCATGATTAATTTTGTCTCATTTATACATGATTAGGAATGCCACTATGCTCCCACGAGTTCTTAGTAAACACACATGTTCTATTCATTTGATATAAAAGCATACCTTGGGGTTTTATATTAAAATAATAATTGCAACTTTGAGATGTTTCTTTATAACCACATGTGGACCTCAAGATTTACACATCTTGCTAGGATAAAATGAATTAAGAAAACCTCCAGGCTAATCTATATAGATATCTTCTAGTAGATGACGATTAAGAAAACCGGTATTTCTTAAAACATATTTGTTATATCTCATATTAAGAATATGAATAATAGTAAATAATATCCTTGATGATCAAATCATAGCTACTTGTGAAAAAGGTTTGATCATATTTAATGTCATGAGTATGATGCGGACCATAGCCAATGATAGGAGTATGGGACAATCCTTTTGTAATAAGTCTTGCTTTAAATGTGTATAGTTATTCATGTAATGTATTCTTTTTAGAAGAATCTCTTACTCCTTATAGCCTTGCTATAGGAAGGAAGATTAATCAAGACTACACTTATTATGTATGGATTACATCTCATGTTCATGACTTCTAGTCATTTATCAGATTCATGATCTGATATAACATTTCGGTAGCTGATGGATTTGCCAGAAACTACCAAGAAGAGCCCATCAATGATAAATTCCACATTTCTCAAGTCATAGATAATTTCTACCATTAATTCAAATGATTTGTGTTTGTGAATATCTATTATTCAAGTTTAACAATCCACTTTTAAAAGTAGTGCCAACTATTACTACATCAGGCTATGGTTCTTGAGTTGCTTCAAGTTCTATGTACCTCCCAATTGATTTGTCATTAGAAGCTTGCTTTCTACTAAATTATCTCTCGCAAGAATAAGAGAACGTATTCTTGGTGGGTTTGCATATAATAATCTAAGCCACATTTAGAGTATTATACAAATATGTATTTAGTAGATTTTAGGTTTAGAAGTTGTAGTCCAATATAGGCTGTAAATCCACAAAACATTTATGTAAGAAAGGGATGGAGCCTTTCCACACAAAATCTTATAAAGAAAATGTTCTATCTACTTATTAGTTGGTATCTGTACTCAAGGTACAATTGATAATGTTCTAGGTGTTATCCCAAGGAAATAAAAGGAGGATATTTCTACCGGTTACAAAGTAAATCATACCAAGTAAGATTTAATTCATCCTTTATTATCATTAAAGCTTTAGATAGTTCTTACTATTTTTTATCTTAACTTTATATTTGAAAGCTTCAAAAAATATTTCGTAATTATGTTTTAACATGTAAAATATAATTATAACTATTATAGCTCTTATTAAAGTTGATTTGGTATCTTATTCTTAGTCTTAGACATTCATTAGAAAGAAAGTTATACATCACAATGTATAGTTCCTTCATTTATTTTATCTACTACTTAGTGAAAATATAAGTAGTGAAAATATCATTAGGAATATTTTATATATAAATAGATTTCATATATGTCAAATAAACTACATTATTTGCCTTTAAAGATCCCTTTCTTGAAGTTGGAATATTTGAATGTCATTTATATAATAAAGATAACAATGTCAAAGATAAGTTTGATTTAAAACAAGTTTAAGTCAAAAGTATTTTGCATATAGAAATTTTTATTTATAAAAAATTGATATTTACTTTATTATTATTATTAAGAAATCTAGTCTCATAAAAAGACTTTTAATCATTTCCGAATATGAAGGTGATCGTTATGTAAAATGATTTAAGTAAATGGTTAATCATTCATAAATTAACCGAGACATATATTTAGACAAGCTAAATTAAAACATACATTGTTCCAAAACAAACATTGTTTCATAATATAAGTACATTATGTTCTTAGCATAAATAGTAAACTAAACTTCAAGAGTGCAGTTCTAACTTGATTATGCTCACCTGGTTACTCTTCTGTAAATATCTGCAAGCCATTTACAAATATTAGATTAACATTTAAGTACCAAGTACTTTAGTGTTATATGAAAATTATGAGTTCTATCTAGTAGATACCTGAAGTACTAGTCTCTTCCATACTTTCTTTCCAGATATGTGGATCAGTTCCTCTTCCAGTGTCCGGTTTCGCCACAGTAGAAACAAGATCCATTAATGTGGGCCTTCTTGGATTTCTTGGGCCTAAAGGTGTTCCTTCCATAAACTTGAGGCCTCTTAGAGCGTACAAGGTGAATTTTTTCAGCCTTGGTTTCTTTCAACGTTTGAACTGGTTCATATCAGACGTTACTGCATCTTTGGAATATCTTTGTAACCTAATGATACATATGAAATGCATCCAAGCCTTCCAGCTCTTACCAAAAGTCAGGAATGACTGTTCCCATAACTGTCTCACAAACATCATCGTAATCACATTTGTGTATCCACCATACATCATGCTCAGGTAAATCATACAAATAAGGTGGTTTAGGAATATGCCCTTTAATGATGCACAATTTGTTGGTGATTTGTTATCATCAATGTTATTTAAGTGTAATGGGATTACTTTGTTGACTAAAAATGATCTTGTTAAATATTAAACAAGTAAGGAAGGTGTGGAGTACACACTTGTTTAAGTTTGATCAAGTATCAAAGTACACTGTCATTTAAGGGCGAAACCCCTGAACGAACAGGGGTCCGGGGGCAGCGCCCCTGGGAGCGGGTTCCAAGGGGCAGAGCCCCTGGCTGGGATCGAGCTGACCTGGTTTTGACTTTGCATTAATCCTTATACCAAACCCGGATTTATAACAGTTTTGACTGTTGAGAAAAACTGTTATATGAGAGTTTTGATAGTTTTTCAGACAAGGAATGTTTATAACCAATTTTTAGTCAGCTTTCTGGTACTCACGAAATTACACCATCTTATTCTCTCTTTCTTTCTCTTTGATTTTATCTAAATCTTATCTAATTGAGGATTTGGGAGTACCACCCAAATACTTCGATTTGAAAGTGATTATCACGATTCTCAGATTACCAAGTGCCACTAAACCATATTTCTAACACAATTTCTCATCTCTGTTGAGATTCTCTTTCAAGGAACAAGTCCATTCAATGATATTGTGCCCATCAAATGTCGTAGATCTTTTAGCTCAAAGTGATGCATGGTAGTGAGACTGGATTTGGTTCTCATCTACAAAATTTTAACAAAATTCATTTAGAATTTTCAATATTTAAACTCTTTAATAATTAATACCCTTTTAGTTTCCAAAAACATTAATTATCAAAGTCTAGGATCCAAGTTGCAAAACAAATAAATGGTTATGTATCCTTTATCCCATCCATTTGAATCCAACCCGATATATATTTTAGTTTCCAAAAACATTAATTATCAAAGTCTAGGATCCAAGTTGCAAAACAAACAAATGGTTATGTATCCTTTATCCCATCCATTTGAATCCAACCTGATAGATATCAATTATCAATTATATCTTACTATATAATTCCTAGATTTTTGGGATCGCTAATAACAAATTTAATTAGATATGTTTGATCACATCTATGCCTCAGAACTCTCTTGCTTAGGTATCATTTATCACAAAAGATTTATGATCAAATCATCCAATTTGAAAACTTGTGTAATCGGCCTATAACTTGGTTATAGAAATCGCAAATACACCCCGACCATTAAAAGATAACACAAACCGGTTTGACATCTTTTATCCCACTAGTGCATACAAGAGATTTGCGAGTGTTCTTCAAAATAGATTGCACAGATTTGAGGGTTGAAAGGGTCTTTTTATGTTGTATAAGTTTAGTTTTAACAACATATGATATCATGATAATTACATGCATCCAATTGATCATGGTATCAATTTTCCAAAAAAAATAATAATAATCATATTTAAGGTTCAAATATAAAATCCGATTTTACATTTTGACGCAGTTCATTTTTAACGATAATATCCAATATTAAGTTTGAGTTTGAGCCATATATAACCTTATTTATTACCTAATAAAAATTCCTGTTATTCTTAATATTTTGGAGTTTGAATAAGTTATAAAATCATGATTTTAGACTTATAATTTTACAATTTCAAAATTTACCGTTATTAGCGTTCTAATAAAACCAATTTTTCTTTTAAAGTTATAACTTGTTACATCTTATGTTCTCATTTTGTAAATTCAAAACCAAACTCCATGTGAGGTTTAATTTATCCAAAAATAGTTTGAGTTTGTTAAAATTTAATTTATCAACCACACAAAATGTTTGCATAAAATTAAACAACACAAACATGCATAATAGTGTAAAACAAGCCAAAGTCTAGTGACACTTTTATGAGTCAACACAAAATTGTCAAGTCCTTTCCTAGGGTACTAAATGAGAGAAAATCTTCAAGTTATTCTTCATGTTGACTTCAAGATCCCACTTGAATTGACAATCTACTTTGTTGTAATTTTATAAAACTTTTATAAAAGTTATAAACTTTATAAAAAGTGTTATAAAACCGTGAGCACCACTTGATCTTCAAAATTTGCCATCTTCTTATTACATAAAATAAATCTAGTCTAAAACTAATTTATTACATAAAATAACAAAGATGAAAACTAGCTACCTTTTTATTACATACTTTATGAATAAAAGAATATTACAAACCATTTTAATGAATCATACACCAACAACAACAACATAAAGGTCCGTGACTTGTTTATACACTCTAAAAATACATATAAACATAAAAAAATCTTTTGTTTTTCTAAGATAACTTTAAGTGACAAAAAATGCATGTAAACTTTTGTCACAAAATAACAAGTATAAAGTTGTCAAAGAAAATATGTATGAACTTATTTTTATACAAAAACAAGTTATCCAAATTCTGCAAAAACTAAGATTTCCAAAAATCATAAAATCTAACCAAACTTGCAACCTGTCTCTGACACCATTTGTTGGGTTTTTTATTCAAAAATTAGTTTCAATAACAAGAGATTTAGCAACGGAAGACTTTGATTTTTGAACAACATAAAGCAAGTTTATAACCAACCATCGATCTTTTTGCATAGTTTAGAAAGAAAAACAAACACCAAAGAAGAAGATGAAGAAATAGCAACCTTTGAAGTTCTTTCGGTCCTCTTGGGAGGCTTGTAAGTTGATGTCTAATTTAGAACTTTTGAGACACCAACAAGAACTCAAATTAATGTAGATGTTACTCCATAAACTATTAACTCTAAAGCTTGAAGTTCATAATGGTTATGGTTTTGCAAGGCCAAGAGAAAAAGAAGATGAAAGCCTCTCATAAAGCACATCGATTACACATAAGTCCTTAACTAGTTAAACACTTATGTCCCTAAAGCTAGTTTATCTTCCATGCCTTTAAGGCAAGGCATGCTTTTGATTACACTAATCAAAATCTCATGCCCTCCTTTTCATCTCTTATTTTCAAAAATAATAGTTAAAAAGATAACAAAACGTTTATATTTTATAAACCAAGTTTATAAAATATAAACTTTAACTTTTTGTTAAAAGACTATAAACCAAGTTTATAAAATATAAACTTTAACTTTTTGTTAAAAGACAAAATAATTTATCTAGTCCAAAATGTTATGCATGACTTACTAATTAATACCATATGAATTTTGTAATGTTACTTGCTAATGAAAATTATTATTTTCTAGAAACAAATAATTTCAAATAAATTATAAGATTTTATTGAATATTTATTAATAAATAATCAATTGTATCAAGTTGTTGTTAGTGTGATCCATTAGTATCATATGTTAATTAGCAATATCAATTTATTATGATTCTTGAGCATACTAGATCTTTCACCAATATGATATATTCATTTATGAATATAGAATCGTATAAGTTCTTTATTCATAAATGAATTTGTCAAATATAAATATAAATGTTCACATCTCAATATAAGATCTTTATTCATAAATTAATATACCAATATGATGTATTCATTTATGATTAATGTGTAGATCATATATGAATATTACATCTCAAAATAAATGTCTTTACTATTCACTTATGATTAATATACCAATATGATGTATTCATTTATCATTAACAACTTACTAATCATTGAAAATTATTCTGTATATAGACTGATAATGTTACCTCAAAATTGGATGACGAGACAAAGTATGAAAAATTCAAGGAAAGCTTTCATGACAACATTGTTGGCTAAAAAAAATCTTGAAAATAAAATACATTGACATGGTATATTAATTTAAGTTTTTTTTATATAATTTATCAAAACAATACTTACATTATATACATAAACCACAAGTATTCTTCCTACTTGTTAGAAGCAGTCACATTTTTGTCATTGTTTTTAACTTGAAGAAACCATCAATCGAAATTCTAGATAACAGTGCAATTGAATGGGATTATGAAGGGAAATATGGAGTACTATAGAAACCTCTGGTAAGTACCCACTACATAAAAATGTTTCAGAACTACTTGTTACATATCTAACTTTTATTTTACTTAACCATCAGGTAAATTTGTTTGTGAGATACTTAAAAGAAAAACCATCCAAAAGTCAATCCAATCTCAAAAGAAACTATCACACCACAACGACTTGAAATGTCATGGAGAACACCTAATAACAGAGTCGATTGTGGGGTGTTCGTAATGAGATATATGGAGATGTATATGAGACAACTAACCTCAGAGTGGAAACCAGGACTTTATAAAAAAAAAAGTGCATATTCAACAAACTACTTTAGCGAAACTCAAGTAAAAGTGTGCACACCGAATGTTAACTTTTGAGATTAAAATGTTGAGGGATAAGGTGTTCAATCTCGCCAATAAATATCAAAATGTGGAATTCTCGGTGCATAATGATCATGCATACAAGGATATGTATACAAGTAATATAAGGTTAAAATCATATTGATGTTTGTTTTTGATAAAGTGTGATGATTTGGGAAGACAAGATTGTAAAAAACTTTTAGATGGGTTGTTAAATGTTTATGAACAACTTATAAATAGTTTGTGAATTGTTTCTGAAAACAAGTTTTATTATTTTGTATTGAATCATTATGCAATAGAACAAGTTTGTATATTTTTGTTTGTTTTTTATATTCAAATATTTTCAAAGTTTAGGCTTATGATTTATAAAATTTTTGGTTGTTTCTAATTGTTTTCAATGTTATTTCTGTTTATTTGTAAATGAATACCAATATGATGTATTCATTTACGATTAATCTATAATTCACATAAAAACATAACTGTTTTCATATGAACATAACTTCTATCAGCAATATGATGTGTTCATTTATGACTAATATGTAATTCACATACAAATATAATTGTTTGCATCTGACCATAACTTCTTTATTCATAAATGAATATCAATATGATGTAATCATTTACGATTCATATGTAATATACATTAGAATTTAACTATTTCAAATCTAAATATAACTTCTTTATTCATAAATGAATACATCAATATAATTATAACTTCTTTACCCATAAATAATTACCAATATAATGTATTCTTTTATGATTAATTTTTAAATAACATATAAATGTAAATGTTATTATTTACTCATAAATGAATATAACAATATGATGTATTCATTCATAATTAACCTGTAATTCAGATAGTATTCTTGTAATTCATATAAGATTACTATATTATTAAAACATGAATATAACTCTATAAAATACATATGAAGATACATGTCTTTACTATTCACTTACTAAGTAATCGTGTTTGATTATATATATATATATATATATATATATATATATATATATATATATATATATATATATATATATATATATATATTCATAAATGAATAGAAAGAAATAACATATAAAAACAAAAATATGAAGTAATATTGTATTCATAATTGAATAAAAAAAATGTACACGTCTTTTGTTGATTGAGCAGCTGTAATTTTTATTGGACATATACATAAGTTGTGAGGAACTCTTTCTCCAACCTGAGCACATTCTAGTTTGTTTTTAGAATTAACATATTCATTTAAGTTGCATTTGGAATTCCCTTCTTGTTTTCAGAACCTTTATTTCTTTGAACTTGGGGAACATGAATATGAATCTTTTCTATAATAGGAATAGAAACACCCATAACCTAGCATAAAACTTCAACATCTTTCTTGCTTTTTAATCCTCCAAATATCAATCTTGAATTCCTTCAACATTTGTTGTTTCTCAGCAAAGGAAGCCAATTTATGCTTGTCGTGTCTTACAATATTAAAATATGATTCAAAACTATAATATGATTAATTGACAAGCTTCAAATTCTCATGGTCCCCAAAATCAGATTCATGAGAGCTAAAATGATAATTCCTTGATATCACGCCCTGTCTCCATCTTTTCAGAATGTATTTTTCTGGAATTTCTTTAACACAACATTTCATTATTATTGTTAAAGCAGGTCTGCATAAAACACTTATACAATTGAAGTATTCACAACTACATTTTATTTATTCCTTTTTAACTTTAATTCCAATCTGATACATAAACATAATAAAAAAAAGTTCAAAATAATATACAAGTACTCATATTCGTATATAAATATTCATGTACGAATAACAATATATAAATATTCATATATGATTATTACATTTCAATCATATACAACTATGCATATTCATATACAAATAATCATATATAAATGTTCATATATGAATAATCACATTTTGAATCGTATATAAGTACTCATATTCATATATGAACTGTAACGCCCGCGTTTCCAGGTTAAGCATTGTCGTTGATGTAATAGTCTAGGTTAACCCTTGTAACTCTTTTGAAGTATTAATGATGAAATATTTGAATATTATATGAATGATGTGAATTATGTGTTTATTTACTTAATTATTATAATTTAATGAATTAAGAATAAAATAAGCGTCAAAATTAAAGTATGAGATAAGCCCGATATCTTTGCATAAAGATGTAGTGGTCGAAACGAGGTTTCCACATATATATATAGAACGCCCAAATCTGACTTCGTATGAGGAAGTTATAAATTTCTGAAGTTTTGACTTAGCGGTATGCAGCCCGAAATACTCGATTTGAGATAGAGCGGTTTATAGCCGAAAAAATCTAAACGAGAATCGAAGAACTCGTTGTTAGTAGAGAAACGATGAAAAGTTAGGCGAGAACGGACATCGGACGAAGAAGTTATGAATTTATAACGAAGTTTTCCTGTCCGGGCCTACTAGAAATAAATAATAATAAAGTCAAAATTAGCCGACGGAGTCTAAACGAAAGTTGTAGAGCGTAGTCTCACCTATGCGTGGATATAAAAAACGTCGAAAACGGAGTTCGTATGACAAAGATATGAATTTTCAAAGTTTATTAAATAATTAATATTTAAATTTATTTATTATGTCCGATATTATCCGAAGAGGAGTCACCGGACTTATCCGAAGTACGCCCAGAGTACAGCGAAGCATGACACGGCTCGCACTCGAGTTCTTCGGATGACGCATGCAGTGACGATTTCGGAGGCGTACACCCCGCGTAAGGTTGTACGCCCAGCGTACTGCGAGGCCTCAGCCTCCTATAAATGGGATGCGAGGGTTCTGGGCATTCTTGCTCATTTCTTCTCTTTTTCGTGCCGAAGCTCTGCGTGTAAACCCCCGAAGCCAGCCCGACACCCCGGATCTCATATCCAAGTTAAGAAGGAAGTTTTACGCTCCCGAGATCCCGAGAAGTGCGATTTCCGAGCCGAAGCTCTGCCCACGAGGAGTTCGATTTCTTGTGGAGATCTTCCAGATCTGCTGAAAAATACTACTTCTACAAGCCGTAGTGCTGTCTGATCATCTTCTGATCAAGTGAGTGTGTGGTTACTTTCTTCTAACGCATAATTATGAAATATTTTATATAAAATACGTGTTATGTGTATATTTTGTTGTTATATGTGTGAATGTATATTCACTTTCTTCTATCTCATGGATCTGATTTATTCTCTATGAAATACGTGTTATGTGTATGTGTCTCATCTGTTATGTGGAATATGTATTGAATGAGAATGCTATAAAGGTTTTAAACTATGTATAAAAATATATATTTTTATCTACTAATATGTCGGGTAGAACATGGGTAGATAGTTGTGTGATAAACAGATGAGAGGCCTCGATGTTGTTTTGATTTAGTCATCTAGCGGAGTTTAGATGACGACTACATACTTTTCTAGACAGTCATGTGGAACGCTAGCAGGTTCGCCAACCGTAGGTGTTAATGAACTTGGGTGTTCATTCGTTGTACTCCATCCCCCTCATGGTTGCCTTATTTAACTTATATTGCTGAGGAACCCCCGAAACATGTGTTGTCCCCCCGATGAAATATTCTTAGACTAGGTCCCTTGTGTTAGTTGTTTTAGGGACATAAAGTGAGAATAACGGAAATGGGTAATTGGGTTATTGTTGGTTAATGAAAATAAAGTTAATTACTTATTGTGGGTTGAAAAGCCTATATGCTCACCAGGCTCCCAAGCTTGACCCACTCAGTTTTTATTTGTATTATAGGAAGTGGCGCAAGGGCATAAGATGGATGAATCATCAAGTTGTTTTGTTTACAAGTCTGTATATGTATATATTTGTTGAATGACTTGTAATGTTATCGTTTATGCTTTATGGTATGTATCGGAACATGACATCTTGAGTTTTGATTATATAATGAAAATACATTTCTTTATGAAATGCTTTGGTAAATATTATTTTATCACGTTTTGTTTTTGGAAACAAATTCCGCAACTCTTTCAAATCAAAAGGATTTACTCTGAAATTATTTTAAAAGCGTAAATGAAAATCGGTCTTTTCTGGCCGAGATTTTGGGGATGTCACATGAACCTATTCTAATTTTAACATAATAAAAATATTCGTATATGAATAATAATATATAAATATTTATATATGAATATTACAATATTCATTTTTAGTTTTAACATAATCAAAATATTCATATATGAATATTCTCATATTTACATATAAATATTACAATATTCATAAGAAAATATTAAGTTACCTTGAATTCATTTTACATTCGCTTATCCTGTTTTTGTGTTTCACACTGTAAACTTCCCACCCATCTTTTATAGCAATATAAGAGTATGTATAGAAAAGAATTGCTTTGTATATTTTCTTTTACACCTAAAAAAATAATTTGCTTGTATAAACTTTTGATGCTTGTAGTTCTATTTCTCTAGGTGTTTTCATTATATATGATGCTTTCTTTGTTGCCTTATCAAGCTCTCCTTGAGTATTCTTTTGCTTAAATGGAAATGTCATAATTCATCATGAAATTCAAAAGTAAATTCCTACTTTTTGAGTAGGTGTTAAAAAAACGAATTCACGCTCTCTGACCTTGACGTAGTCTTCATCAACCAACACATTGGAATATCACTGAAATATTCAGGTATCCATGAACTACGTTTTGTAAACATGTATTTAAACCATCTTTTATAGATCTTCAAGATTGAATTCCTTCATAAGTGACTCCCACTTCACCTCAAATACATCATGTTTCATTGTCATGTCACAAACAAGCTTCATGAATATTTTTCTAAAGTCTGCGTTCGTTAATAAATCATTTGATACCTATATAAAGAAATATAAAATAAACTTCTATATTTATTCATAGATGAATAAATATTAATAAGTAAGATAATAATAAATATTCATAAATGAATATACTGATATTTGAAAAAGTTACTATATTTATGTATGAATAAATCGTATTATGTAACATAATGGAATAAATTAATATATGAATAAAAATAGAAACATTTACTTTCACTAAAATCATACTTTTTAGTAACTTCTTCATCATATGTCACATACATAGTCTATGTTTTTTTTAATTAGAAAACACATTCTCAAATAACTTGTTTTATTGTCGGATCTTGGTTAGTTAAACCTAGTGTTGATTCTTTCCCATGAGTTTTAAATAACGATTTAAGCAACCAAAAGTAGGATTCAATGCTTTCATTTCTTAGCAACCTCACTCGCAAAGATATTTTATGGTGGTCAATAGTAGTAAATGGAACAAAAGTCATTGGATACCTATAACACAAAAAAATTATTCATTAAAGTAAATGTTTGATGCATTCTTAAGCAAATATGAAATATTTATATATGAATAGAGTTACTGTATATTATAAAAGAAATAATAATACATGAATATATAATTATATTAAAATAATTTTTATATTCACCGAATATAACACGTAAAGTTAAAATATTCATATATGAATAAACAATTAAAAACTACATAGAATAACATATTTGTTTGTTTGGAAATTCATATCAAACGAGATAACATCTCCAAATTCAGCATAATTTGTCTTCTCTCTTTCATCAACCCAAAACATAGCATCCAAGATATCATCTTCAAAATTGAACTCAAAAGAGTAATTTGGATAGTGAACTTGACGACCATTCATCGTGCTCACTATGATATGAGCATCTTTATAATCTATAATCCTATTGATATATCTCATTAAATTTTTATAATTAACTACTTTGGCTTTATAAACTCATACACACCTCTCAAACTTGGCCTCAACTTATGAGCCATAGTTGAGCCTATTTTTTATGTCGAAGCGCGCACTATAAACTCTTTTTATGAATATGACATTTGCCTCATTTTTTAAAATCATTTCTCTGCTCAAGTAGATGGTTGTAAAGTTCTACAAACTTAAGACTTTATAATCTGGAGTTCCATACACAAATTCAAATATAATCTTTTCTTTACAACCAATAAATTTGGCATTTGAATTTCATTTCCTCCTAACACCACTTGTACCCAATGTATCAAAACATTTTTTTTTTCTGATTGCTACCCCGATTGCATATAACATGTTTCTTGTCTATAAACTTGTTATCACACCTTGATTGTATGCTCAATCTCACATCAAAACCACCAATTTTGACATACTTAGAATACATTTGACAGTTGACTCTAAAGATTTGAAGATTAAACATTCAAATGGAATAAATTGAACATGTACACCTAGCTTATAAATTTATTTTCCAATTACATTACTACAATATTCCAAATCATTTATAAAATTGGAAGATTCACATGATAAAAAATTATAAAATCTAAATCAATCTAATGACACTTTATTATAACCAATAATAAGCACAAAGACATTATTTATTCATATTTGAATAAACCAAAAAACAATGTTCAGTCATGTATGAGTAAAACAATGATATATGAATACTTGAAATTCACATGATTCAGAAATAATAAAACAAAAATTATATATATATATATATATATATATATATATATATATATATATATATATATATATATATATGCCACTTAAGCGCTATAACGTATCAAACCGACGAAACAGATCATATTTCACACACACACACACACATATATATATATATATATATATATATATATATATATATATATATATATATATATATATATATAAATGTGTTCATATATGAATACGTATATTCATATATAAATTAGTACAACGAAAATGATTATTCATATATGAATATGACGGTGGTGGGTGGTGGTGGAGGTAGTTGTTGTTGGTGGTGGTTGATTGTGGAGTCGGTGATGGCGACAGTGGTGGTGATGGTTGGTGGCGGATGGATGTGGTGTATTCATATATGAATACATTTATATTTATATTCATATATGAATATTATTCATCCTTCGTCGGCCCGCTACATCATAGCGTTTTGCAAAAAAATTAATTGATTAACTGATAATGATTCTCTGTTCTAAACTTTTTTTGTTTTCTCAATTAAACTTATCTCTCTCTCTCTCTCTCTCTCTATATATATATATATATATATATATATATATATATATATAATAATAATAATAATAATAATAATAATAATAATAATAATAATAATAAAAGTTTAATACAAATTACTCTGTGTGTAAAATTGTGTCCACGTGTTCTTAATCACAACCATGGCCAAGAGTGAGTCATGAGGGTGTTATTTTTGTTCCTCTTTTATTTTAAACCAGTTGTGAGACTAATGTATTATATGAGTTTATTTAAAAAAAATAAACAAATATGAAGATCTAACAATTAAAAAAATTATATAAAAAAATAAAATGTTTAATTATTAAAATTGAAATGTTTATTTATCTTTTTAATTTTAACTAATAGTTTAAATAAATAAACAATTAAAATAATCAGATTTAATTTAGTAATTTAGAAATTATAAGGAAATTTGCATTAATAAATTGAATATATAAATTTATTATTATATTTAATTATTATATAAAATTTAAAAAAATTGAAAAATCATAAGATGACGTATGGATATAATTTAATATAAATCTACCATAAAAATAATATGTGACATAATATATAATAAGAAGACAAATGATAAAATTATTTTTAATTATATGATAATTTAGTTTTCAAAGAAAAAGAAATAGCACGTGGAAGGCATTCTCTCCGAGAAAGCACATGAGAAACACATGCGAATAGAAAATAATATAGATAGTAATAAACCATTGATGAAATGACCACCTCGTCATGAACGGCTATAATAGATAACTTTACTATTTATTATTAAGGGTAATATTTTTCGAAGCATTATTAGATAATATTTTAATGCAAAATTTTACATAATAACAGACGATGTGATGAAATTACTACCTTGTGACAGTGGTTATGATTTACAAATTTACTATTTATTATTAGGGATAATACACTTCCATGCATTGCTACCGAATAAGTCGATGCATAAATTTACATAATAATAAACCGATGTGATGAATTAGTATCTTATGATGAACGACTATTATGATGAACGACTATGTTTGATAAAATTACTATTCATTGGTTGGGGGTAATACCCTCCCATGCATTGATACAATTTATTTCAATGCAAAAGTTTACATAATAATAAACCGATATAATGAAATTACTACCTTGTTATGAACGACTAGAATTGATTGGATTAAGGAAGCTCCACTAAAAGTTCTAACATTCGTGTGGAGGGCAAAAATGGACAGAATCCCCTCATTTTTAGCTCTGAATCAACGGGGAGTCATCATCAACTCCCTTACTTGCGGTCAGTGTAACATGGCTGTCGAATGTGTTGATCATATCCTTACAAATTATAGTTTTGCTAACACTACTCGGGAATAGATATTCAGGTGGTGCGTTATACGGTTTGTCTAAATCAATAACGTCGGTGACTTACTTAATTTTGCTTCTACCTAGAGCAGTTGCAAAAAGAAAAGAAAATTGATGACTTTAATTTGCTACGGGATGCTATGGTTGGTGTGGAAAGCAAGGAACGACCGTATATTCAATCAAAGATCCTTATCACCAACATTTGTTGCTGATAATATCAAATTTTTGGTTTTTGTTTGGTTAAAACATAGGGGTAAGAAAAAGGAGATTAAATGGGTGGAATGGAGTATTTCTCCCTTCTTATGTTTATAACCCGCTTAATACTTTGTACTTGTTCTATTTCTTTTCTCGCCGACTAGTTGCTTGCTAGTTTTGGCCTTTATTATATATCATTTGCCTTTTCCAAAAAAAAAACCGACTAGAATCGATAAATTTACTATTCATTACTAGGGGTACTACCCTTCCATGCATTGCTACAGAATATTTTAATGCAAGAATTTACATAACAAAAAACCGATGTGATGAAATTACTACCTCGTGATGAACGGCTATTATTGACAAATTTACTATTCATTACTAGGGGTTATACCCTTCCACGTATTGTTATAGAATATTTCCATCCAAAATTTTACATAATAATAAATCGATGTGATGAAATTACTACCTCGTGATGAACGACTATGATCAGCTAAATTTACTATTCACTACTAGGGGTAATACTCCTCCATGCATTGCTACATAATATTTCAATTCAAAAATTTACATAATAATAAACCAATGTGATGAAATTAATACCTCGTGATGATAGGCTATGTAAATAAATTTACTATTCATTACTCGGGGTAATACTCTTCCACGCATTGCTGCAAAATTTTTGAATGCAACAATTTCGAAAATAAGTAGGTTGTTAGTTTGTAAAGACATTTTTTTTCTCGAAAAGCCATGCTAAAAAATATGATAAATTCTTAAGAACAACATTGTAAAACAATATATAAAAAAATTATCCAATTATAAAAAACTAATTTTAAAAAACATAAAAAAAACAAAGATATAAATAGATTAAGAAAAAATTGTAAACAAATTTTAGACTATTTCGTAAAAAAGACACACGTTAAAAAAGATATAACAAAAATTATAAAAATTAATTTTAAAAGAGTTGCAAAATCAATTTGAAAAGGAAAACTAAGTTTTAAAAAAAATACAAGTCATAAAAATAGTAGGAAAATATTGTAAAAAAAGTGGTATCAAGTTTGTAAAACAAACGAAAAGTTGGATGAAATTATAGTAAAAAAAACTAGGTGAACTATATAAAAGTTTTGTATCAAATTTGTAAAATAAACTAAAATCTGGATGAAAGTTATAAAATACGAATGATAAAGGGGGATAGGTCATATTCACTAAAGTAATAAAAAAAAGGGGGAGTAAGAGGGGAGTCTAGGCATTTGCATGAGAACCCAAAGCGCTAACAATACAATGTAGTGCCAATTACATTTAACCACGGGTGATATTCTTGATACGATCTGTAATATGATACAAATTTGGCATAAAATAAACCAGCTTAGGTTAAGTTTTTCTGACCCGTCAATATGTATATTATATGCAGGGCCGAATATTAAAGGGTGCACTTGGTGCATCTGTACAGAGCCCATAATTTTATGGCGGTTTTCGGAATCCGTGGTGCGGTTGTATGCTTCGCGTTGCTAGCCATGCTATAAGTAGCGATGTGACTTTGGGGTGAACCGCGACGTGATGCCGCCAAGGTCCAAAGGACCACATTTAAGGAACATTATGTTTAGTGTTTGCTCCATCTTGAAGCCTCCTTCCTCAGATAGAGAACCCCAGCAACCTCTTGGAAGATCTTGATCCTTGAGTGGATTGTTAGTAAAGAAAGGAAGTTTTTGGTATTATTGGTGCATTGAAAAGTCAGCTTAAGATAATATCCAACATTTTATATTATTTTTGGACATCTGTAAGTGATCAAGATCTGTGCTTTATGTGTTTTCATGATAAGATCTAGGATATAGAGGTGTTCTTGGTCTTTTTGGTCCCTTATGCTATAAACTTTTGGAGTTTGAAGAACCACCATAGCATAAGACTTGTTATTCTTGGACTTCTTGACATTTATAGGACCTTTTAAGTGCATGTTTAAGGTTCTTTTAGAGCCATGCAAGGAATCAAGTCATTTTAGTTGAGTTTGGGTAGAGTTTGTGAATTATTGAGCCTTAGATCCAGATAAAGTTGGAAATTATATCCATTATAATCCTTAGGAGCTTAAGATCGAAAGTTTTAAGCATTGGACTTAAGAGAGTAAGAGCTTAATGAGAGTTTGTTATTTAAGCATAAGTTCGTGACGCGACCCTGTGGGTGTTACTACGTGAGTCACGATAGCCAGTTGCGACTGTTTTATCAGTTAGTGTCAGCAACGTATCTAAGGAACTAGTCGTGGCACAACTTGACCACTTAACCGTTTACTTTTTGACCAGTTTGACTTTTGGTCAAACTTTGAGGGATTAAGTTGTAGACTAGGGTTTGACCTCTAATTGTTATTTTGGTGGTTTGTGAGGCCGATTCCTGCAAGTGTTCTTTCCTGATCCATACCCGTGAACTCACCATCATCATTCAAGTCCCAAAACTTTCAATCTAACTGAAAAGACATTTGAAAATCAACCAATAATAACCTCAAAGCCTTAAATTGCATCTATACCCATTTCTCACTTATCTACGTCAATATCACACCCAACCTTCCAAAGACCATTGATATTTTAAACACAACCCTTATTTTTCTCAAGAGAAAACAAGGTTTGATATCAAACACTAAAAGGGATATTTCCTACTCTAAAGTCTTAAAAAACATTTCTTCGCCATTACCAACTTGTCTACACCAGGAAGAATGAAGAATAATACATTATGCATCACTATTCTCAGCAAAATCCAAGCCCTTGGATTTGACTTGTAACGCCCTGACTTTCAGGTATTGGTTATGTGAGAATTTTCTTGATTTCAAGGTCTACTCGACGAGTTGGCTGCCCTACTCATCGAGTATCAGCGGTTTGGTTCGCGTGTTTTAGTGATCTACTCGTCGAGTCCAAGAAGGGACTCAACGAGTAGGATCCGGGAGATGAAACCCTAAATCCCAGGGTTTTGCACCCTATTTAAAGGATCATTGGCCTTCCCCAGCCTCCCCTTTACAACTTCTTGGCACCCTTAAACCCTAATCGTGTGTGTGTGTTTCTTTGGTGTGATAGAGATTTGAGGAGAGATCTTGGTGAGGAACACTTGGGGAAAACAAGTAAATCGAAGCTAGGAACTCGTGGGAAGCAAGGATATACATCAGTTGACATTCTCTGGAAGGTATTAAGTTGTCTCTTTGGCTCATCTCATCTTTAATCTCTTTTTGAGTGGGTTTTAGGAAAGGCTTTTGTGTTCGAGCCAAGATCTGAAGCTGAAACTTCAGATCTGGACTCCTTTTGGTCTCTAGATCCATAAAGGTATCAGTTTTGGCAAGTATGAGCCTTCCCTCAAGTGTTGGACTTCATTTCAAGTTTAGTTTTGTCATTTTAAGGCCTTAAAGCTTTGCATGCACGTAAAGATTGCAACTTTACGTGATAAGCAGGCCTTGGAAGGTTGGATCTACAATCTGGAGTCTTTGCATGGCTTAAAAAGCATGTATATGCACGAAGGGACTCGGTAAGTGGCAAGGTTGACTCTATGGGTCCGATGAAGTTGGTCGTGGGCTCGACGAGCTGGATGAGTAACTCGACGAGTCCGATGAAGATTGCCCTGTACTCGACGAGTCAGTGAGTGACTCGGCGAGTTGGTAAAATTAGGCAAGAACTCGGCGAGTGGTTGAGGGTGCTCGACGAGTTGAGGTCAACATGGACAGTTGACCTTGACAATTGACTTTGACTTTGACCAAGGGTTGACCAGTTGACCTCTAGGGGTATCTCGGGAATTTATGAACTTTGGATGTGTTGGATATAGGGGGTGGCGTTGGTGGCGGTGATCTGAGAGTTGGGCTTTCTCTTTCTAGTCCGCAGTTGCAAGGTGAGTTATCCTCACTATACGTAAGGCTCTAAGGCACCAAGGTCGGCCCTTTGGATTGTTATCTGGTTATGTTATGCTAGTATGATCTGTTAGATCGGTATCCTAGAGGGTAGGATAATATTATGTGGTATGTGGTATGATCTGTTAGATCGGTATCCTAGAGGGTAGGATAATATTATGTGGTATGTGGTATGATCTGTTAGATCAGTATCCTAGAGGGTAGGATAATATTATGGTGTATGTGGTATGATATGTTAGATCGGTATCCTGGTAGATAGGATGGTATTATGTGTTATGTGGTATGATCCGTTAGATCGGTTGTTGTTTATAGACTGATATGTGATTATCTGTTATATATGTGTGCACATGTTTGTTTGGTGGTTGAGGCTTATCTGCTTTGTGCGGAGGCCAATTGACCTGAGCATTCCAACCTGTTGGTTGTGGGCCATGAATATTCCATCCCGATGATGATTGGACTCATAGTATGTGGGCATTCCAACCTGTTAGTTGTGGGCCTGGGGTATTCCATCCCGAGGATGATTGGACCCATAGTATGTTGGCATTCCAACCTGTTGGTTGAGGGCCTGGGGTATTCCAACCCGATGGTTGACTGGACCCATAGTATGCTGTTTATGATTATATGTGTATTACTGTGAGTATGAGTATTTTGGGGGAGCTCACTAAGCTTTCGGACTTATAGTTTCAGTTTATTGTTTCACGTACATTAGGGGACCACGACAAGGCGAAGGCGTGATCATACAGCTCCTCATATTTTGTTATGATTTCTGGGAAAAACTCTGATATAGAATATTTGGAAAAAAATTGTAATAACTATTGGTTTTAAATGTTTTTGAACAGTTTAAAATTGGCTTGAAATTTTTGGGTGTTACATGACTTCCTCCCATAATAATTCCCGATTGATTACCATGAACGACTTTGATCGCTTTAATCCACAACAATTTATTCTCCATAACAAATCACGATCACCATTTCTAATGAGAGCATGGTTGAAACCTTCCAAACTCCTAATTCAAACACCTTATTTTTCTTTAAATGCAATGACCAAATTGGAAAATCCTAGCTCATCCATTGGATTTATGAACATTACGTTCCTCGCCCCCCAAAAAAACTTGGGATTGAGAAACTCCAAACAACGACATCTATTAAATCCCAAGTGATCCAAGCACTAATGAAAGAATCATGGATCTATCAATTTTGTAATCATATTAACTTATTATACTCAACAGGAATACCTAAATAGATAAAAGGAAGCTAGGTAGGGAAGAGCTTATGGTTTCAGTAAACTGTCTAACCTATTTGAAATCCACCCTACCATATATATATATATATATATATATATATATATATATATATATATATATATATATATATATATATATATTACATATTTAAAGATTCGACTTCAGAGCTTCAAACCAAAGACCAAGTATGCCAATTTTCAGTTTTTCACTCGTCCAACAATACAAATATCATCTGCATAAAAATTAGAAAGAATAAGATTATCCTTACCCACATTGTCCCCCCGAAATAATCATGCAACAATTGTATCTTCAATGGCCATATGAAAGGATTTTATGGATATAATATAAAGAAATGGTGAAACGGGATCTCCATGTCGTAAGCCCACTCCAGTTGGAAGTCTTAAGAAAGACCCTCGTTGATCAAAACAAAAGCCACCAACTGTGGATGAACATCTATTGTGCGGACATGTGGACAGTGCTATTCTGTGAGAATGACAAAGAAAATATGTTGTTTGATGATATGAATATGTTCAATCTTACATAACTATTGTCATTATCATACATTCTCACTAATTAAATCGTCTATAAGGTTATTATAGACTTTTTATTATTATTCTCATTCTGTCAGAATGTTTATTGAGTCGTATTCTGTCAGAATGAAAATGAGTGAAAAACGATTTGTGAAAACAAAAATGAATAACAATTAGTGAGAATGCATGAAAATAACGATATTTTTGTAAGGTTGAACGTATTCGTATTACTAAACAAGTTATTCTCTTAGTAATTCTCATAGAATCGCACTGTCCACACATCCGCACAATAAGTATACATCGACATTATAACCTATCCCTATATATATATATATATATATATATATATATATATATATATATATATATATATATATATATATATATATATATAATCAAAAATTGACCGGTTAAGGGTGATCAATACTAGGCTTCATATACCTAAAGTGGAATTAGCGGTGTCAATTGATGAATCGACACAACAAAAATAAATGATACGTAACGAAATTGAGACGACATTGAAATTTGAATTCGTGTTCGTGTCAAATGTAAAAAAAACACGACGTTGTGTGTTATCTTATTCATTTTCAAAATTCGACCAAAAATTGACACGATTTACCGTTTGTCAGTTGTGTTTTTTTGTGTTTGTCGTGTTATGTATGATTAAATATTAATGAAATAAACTAATTGTTATTTTATGTTATCTTTTTCATATCGTGTTGTGTTTTTCGTTTTTTAATCGTTCGTTTCTGTATTAGTTAAAGAAAACATGACATCATGTTGTGTCGTATCGTGTTCGTGTTACATAAAACTTTGCCGTGTTCATATTGCATAAAACTTTGTCGTGTCATGTCTATCAGAAAAAACACGACAAAATTACCCGATTTACCGCCCCTAAGTGGAATCATTCTAAAGTATATTGTTGTTATGTAAACAAAGTCAATCGCCAACAATGTAGTCATCCGATTCAATTTGTCTAATATTTATTGTATGATTGTAAGATTACTGGAGTCGTTGTTATAGATACATCACATGATAGTGTAACACAAAAACGTTTATTATAAGGTTCGCCGAGTACTTGTTATACTTATACATCCAAAAAGAGAGTGTTAAAATAATAAAAGGACATATACACATATTATTTGGTCTAATTTAGCAAACCACATAATAAACCAAATATGTTCCATTAGTTCTAGCTTTTAACAGAATGTTGTACTGTTTTCGTTAAGACTAATATAGTATAAAGCATGCCTCTTTTTGCAAAATATAATGTGCATTGGACTCTAACAAACGAAACACGGACAACTAATATACCTTTTGGGTTCCAAACAATGTTATTTTATATCATTAATTTTTGTAGTTGAATCTCTATTGGTTTTTTGTTAGGTATTCATTTTGATTTATCGATATCATCAGCGTAGAAAAAGAAGGGCATGAAACAAAAAATTTAGAAGTCATTTGAGTTGGGGTTGGAGGAGTCGGGAGAGGTTTAATTATTTAAGGATAAATAAAAGTATATATAATCCAATCCAAAAATAATAATAAAGTAGAAAATATATTTAACTGTTTAAGGATAAATAAAAATATATGTAACGATATAAATAGTTGGGATTTAAATTATAATTTTCACTATAAGATGTGACAGAGTAAGAATAAAATCTAAAATGTGAAGCATTCAGCTGTTCAAAAAAAGAAAAAAGAGTAAATTACACGAATGGTCCCTATAGTTTAGGGTAATTTGCACATTTGGTCCCTAATTTATTTTCTTAACTCGGAAGGTCTCTTCTGTTTACTTTTGTTACGTGTTTGGTCCCTATTATTTGTTTTTGTTGCGTGTTTAGTCCCTATCTTACCTAAAAAAACTATTATTTAAATATGAAAAAATGTTGGGATAGATAAAGTAAGGTGAGGGGGTGGGGTTGGATGTGTGTTTATTTAAATAATTTAAAAAATCAAGAGCAAAATAATGTTTTTAGATAAGACAGGGACCAAGCGCATAACAAAAACAAACAGTAGGGACCTTTCAAGTTAAAAAAATAAGTTAGAGACCAAACACGTAAATTACCCTAAACCATAAGATCATTCTTATAATTTACTCAAGAAAAAAAAGAAAAGAAAATGTATATGGCGAATGAAATATACATTTCATAATTACATCTGTTAAAAGACTTAAAGTAACCCCACCAAACGTGGAGAGGTCAACGCCGATGTTTGACCAAAGTTTGGACTGGTTTTCGCGGCAGCTTCCAGACGGATCACCGACGCAATCTGTCTTCCAAATTTCGTTGTCGGAAGGACCCCTCCTTTCGCCCACAAACATTAAAATCTTCACCAACAACTTAAAAGTTAACCTTCGATCCTTATATTAATATATTTACTCGAAAATAAGTACAAATTTGGCTTTAGTGCATATAAATCAGAATTCGTTCACAAAATTCATCGATAATAGTAAAGATAATATATTGTTTATACTTTATATAATAAAATTATACGTATTGTTTGCTTTTAATATACAAATTTAATCGGCTAAAAGCTACAACAATCATAAACATATCTTTTTTATGCGATGGAAATTATAACATAATAAAAACATGCAAATTGTATAAGAACCAATATACTAATTAACTAAGTTAATACATATCGATGTGAGGTAAACGAGTAACAAGCTGCGCCGCTAGTTTTTTCTGGATTGCAAAACTAATTCTTTTGAAAACAACACCAATGGATTTATGATATATATATAACATTTCGATGCATAACTCGTTAGACTCCGTTGAAGAGTTTCAACACATCTGGTGCGAGAAAACCAAAGGTGTCAAATACGAAAGGTATGAACACATGTTAATTTTCAATGCATGCATTCTCTTGTTTTGTTACTTTTCATGCGGCGGCTTTCAAAGCAACATGTCCCGTTATGAAACTCTCACTCCTCAAACCCACAAGTGGGGAGACCCCAATAAGATCCACACAAGCGTGTTTCCATCCTACCAATCTAAAAAACCAAAATGTCAACATGCCTGAATCTTCCATCCAGCGGCCTAGTCAAAAAGTTTACAGTTGGTTCTTTCTTGACGGAAATATCAACACACCAACAAACATCAAAGAGAACACCCTAACCACATCATGTTGGTATTTGAACCTATGAGGCTCTCTATAATGAACTACATGTTCCATAAAGGTGTTCAAACATGCCTTACGGAAAACTAGACATATATCGTCAATCGGGAATAGAGGAATCATGTGGAAATTTAATCGACATTGACTTCATTCACGAGGAATTTATATTATTCTCAAGGCAAACATTTAGTCGTGTGTTTATACACATTTCTTCCCAAGGCAACCGCTATGGATGATGAAGTCATTGAAACTCACAAACATTAATGGTTATCAGCAAAAAAATGTTATACCATCTATTTAAGAGCATCACAATTCTACTAAATTGACCATATAATATTATAATTTATGGTTTATACATATATAAAAATGGTGCATACACTTCAAACAATTAGAAAATCTACAAACAAGGGTCTAAATGGAAGTTTAAATTTCAATATACTTACGTCTTCCTCTAGTTGGAAGCTCAAGTTGCCTCTAAAGTTGACCTTCAAATTCTTCTAGCTAGTCTTGAAAGGAGGGTAGACCAAAGTGAGGCTTCCATTTCTGATTTGGAGTTCAAGATGTCGCTTTTAAAAGTGATTAATGATATTGATCACATTGAGACGTTGGAGTTAGTGCTAAAAAACAATGGTGAAATGGGAGATAAATGGTGCTGAATAATGTTTGAAGGTAGGGATCATCAAATAGCATTGTATTTTAGGTATATGTGCTTCGCCTTACGAAACATATTATATGATTTTAAGTTTTCTAAGTCCTTCCATAGTCAGGAATAATTGTTCCAAGTATGATATTAGAAACATCTTTAACATCACAATGATACTTCCACTGGGTATCGTGTTCATATATATTGGTTAAAGTAGGTTGTTTAGGAATAGGGTATTCGAGAATGTAAAATTTATGATCTCTCTTGAGATTCTCCCTCAAGGTACGAAGTCGTTCGTAGAAATTTTATCTGTCGAATGTTATTATTTCCTGTAGATCAACAAGAGAAAGATGTTGCATGTTAATGAGATTGAATTTTGTTTTCATCCACAAAATTTTAACATAATCCATTTAATATTTTCAATATTTAAAGCTTTAATACTTAATACCCTAAGTTTCTAAAACAATAATTATCAAAGTCTAGGATCCAAGTAACAAAACAAGTAAATGATTAGGTATCATTTATCCCATTCATTGAATTCAACAAGGTAGACATCGATTATCATTTATATTCTAATATATAATTTCTAGTGTTATGTGATCACTAATAACTTATGTTAATAGACATGTTTAATCCCATGTATGACTCATACCTTTTTTTTGCTTAGGTGACACTTATCACAAAAGATTTATGATCAAATCATTCAGTTTAAGGAACTTGTGTAACCGACCTATAATTTGGTTATAGAAATCGCAAATACAACTCTTCCTTCAAAAGAAAACATTAGCGGTTAGGTATCATTTATCTTACTAGCTTATAAAAGTCGTGTGCGAGTGTTTTCAAAGTGAATGACAAAGATTTGCGTTTAATAAGGGGCCTTTTAATGTTTTTATAACTCTAGTTTTTGATATAATGGTTATTGCATGTATCCAGTAAGCAATTGTATATTTTTATTAAAGTCACATTTTAGCAATGTTCTTTTATAAAATCCAATTTTATATAATTAACGCAATCAAATTTTAAATTTAATATCTAGTATTAAGTTTTAGCATTTGAGCGTTAAAGAGCATTTATAAACCATTTAATAAAACTTAATTTTATAATATAAGGTTTGGAGTTTGATAAATCTCTAACATCTCAATTCTAAACTTCTAAAATTTTAATCGTCAAAATTTGCCGTTGGTTAGTTTTAAACGATAAAGTTTATTTTGTTTTTAAAATATTTTTACCATCTTATGTTAAAATACAAAATTCATTAAAATCAAACTCCTTGTGATCATTGTATGATTAAAATATTATGTAACATTTTAAAATATAATTTTACAAATATGCATAATATAACATAAGTTAAGCATCACAAAGTATAAAACATATGTTTATAAACCAACCATACGCTAGTGACATTTTGTGAGCAATCACAACAATGTCAAGTTCATTCCGAAGGGACATAAAGGACCAAATCTTCTTATGATGTGTTCATGCTCCCACTTGCTTCAACACCTTATAGCAAGTTCATAAAAATAATTTTATAAAAATTTAATAAAATTAAGTGCATAAACTTTTTATCTTCAAAATGAACACCATCTTCATTCTTATTACATTTTTATAAAATAAATTATTCTAACTAATCTATTATTTACATAAATAAACAAAATAAAAATTATCTATTTAATTACTACCTAACATATGAATAAATAAATATTACAATCATTTTAACAAATCAACACAAATAATATCACAGATACTCAATGACTAGTTTATGTACATCATATACATATATATATATATATATATATATATATATATATATATATATATATATATATATATATATTCAAAAATATATAAAACAACACTTAGTTTTTCTAAACCAACTTTTACGACTAAAAAGTTGCATGTAAACTTTTAGTAAAAAAATACCAATTATAAACATTTTAGAGTTGTCATAGAAAATATGTATGACATTCTCTTATAAAAGAAAATCATTCATGTTTTTTAAAAACAAAGATTATATCAAATAATCTAATAATGTAACCAAGCTTGCAAAAATGGCTTTGATGCCATTTATTGGGTTTTATTCAAAAACAGTTTATAATAAACTACGAGTTTAGCAACGGAAACATTAAAATTTAAATAACATTAGAACCATTTTATACCAACCAAGTATAATTTTACAAAGCATGTAAAGATTAAAATAACCATAGAAGGAAAAGAACCACAACCTTTGAAGACTTTGATTCTCATAGGAGATTGGAAATTGATGATATGAGGCAAAAGTCTCAAAGTAGAGGCTCTATACAAGTATCCACCAAGCAAGGATAAACTACTAAAATATGTTAGTCTTCATTTGTATAATATACTTCTTAATCCTTAAAGAACTTATAACAAATAATTCTTAAGAGGATAAGCATATTAATCACCCAAAACTACACTACACAATGCAAGGGTGAGGAGAGGGGAGAAGCCTTGAAGGTCTTTGATTTTGAGAGAAAGAAAGAAAGAAAGAATAAACTCTAAAACTAGCTATCCTCATTCTTTTATACTTACATATTACTAGTAAGGACCATTACTTTCAATAAATGCAAAGTATGAAGATGTAAGTATGGTGAAGAGATACATGTCAAACAAGAAACCCCCATTCCTCCCTTACAATTTTTAGCCCTATACTCAACATGAAGAGTGATGTGCTTTCACTAGCTCTTTATTTATTAATATGTACATGTATAAATACTAATGAACTTCTATAGGTCCAAAAACATGTAGACATCTTACAAATTCATACCTTATGATTTATAAGTTGATTTCTCTCTAAAATAATATTATTTCCATAAATGATAATTTTCACAATTAAATACAAGTGTTGATAATATTTATTAGTAATTAAATTCTAATAAATAATCAATAAGTAGTAACTTGCTATAAGGTGTAACTCATAGGATCGCATGTCATTAGCAAATATCATTCTATAATGACTCATGGGCATAAAGATCTTTCAAATGTGACAAACAAAAATGGTTGTGGAGAAGGTGATAAATCTTATTTCAATAATTCCATGCCATTGAACAATAACTCTAATGTATGCATTTTGCCTTGAAACTGATTAAATCAGGAAATTGAGTTTGCATTAGTGCTCTTAGCAATATTGCTCCATTTAATTACCAATGGTGGCAATTCTGATTCTAGAGATGGAGATGACCTAGACAAGACTTGTGATTGGTAACAAAAAAAATCTCACCAAATTATCAGTTTTAAACAAGGTTGTAAAAATCGCTAGGCGGTACTACGTTGGTCGACTAGCGACTAGAGATTAGATGGCCTAGTCGGGGATTAGTTCGCGAATAATCGGGGAACCTAAATTGTGAATCTATAACATTTTGACAAATTAAATATAACTAATATGAAAAAAATATATATTTAAATTGACGAATATCATGACAAAATATGTTAATATGATTGATACGATGCTAATAATTCCTCAAATAGTTTCTATTTAGATAGAATTTCTTCAAGGTGTTAAACATTCATCGGGTTTACAACTTAATTAATTGTCTAGGCATGGATTAATCACCTACACGCCTTCTATTCGATCATGTACTGCCTAAAGACTAATCAGAGATTAATCTAGGAGTATTAAGATTTGTACAACACACATTGCGAATGATTAATAAATTCATGAATTTCTTTTAAAACAAAATACAATATAAAACATTTTAATCAACAATCACACTTATTCACCAAATTATCTTTCACAAATGTTTTAACTGATTCATGAGCTTCGTTTATAACAAAACAAAAATTCGAATGATTTTTTTTTTGCGCGTAGAACAAAACACACTACAAAAAACATTTTTATCATTGAATGACCGTTACTTGTTAATCAAAGTATAATTCGTGAAATGATTAATACATTCTCGAGTTTCGTTTAATTATAACAATGAAACTAGAAATAATGCCTAATTTCATGTCTAAAATAAAACAAAATACAAAACATTTTAATCAACAAATGGCACTTAGGGTAAACTACATGAATTATCCCTCGTTTGGTGGTCAATTTGGATGTTTGGTCTCTATTTTCAAAAATTAACTTTGATCATCTCTTATTCATTTTACTCTTGCATGTTTCATCCCATTTTAGTTTAAACTTGTGTACTTCATCCGTTACCAAACATAATAATGACTATATTGCTCTTTACATTTTTGTTTCTTAGTCTTCTTTAAATTTTTTATACTATTAATATATTAAAAATATAAATAAATTCATAAGATCCCACTATAAGCATCCCAACCTATATCATCTCATTCTCTTATAAGAGTTTAAAACACTATAGTTGTTAGTGAGCTTTATAGAAAGTTATGTACATAGCTTTATATAAAGCTATGTACATAGTAAAGTATGTTTAAATATGTTAAAAGTGTTTGTGTGGCTGGTAAATAACCCAAGTTGATGAAATTCAAATGTGTATAATTGTTAGTGAGCTTTATAGAAAGCTATGTGTTAAAGGCATTAGATTGCATTATATGTTTTAATGATATGTTGTACTCCAAAAGTGAGTACTAGAGATTAGGTTAACGAATGCATTCATATTTCAGGTCATGAATGCATTCATGTTTCTGGTCCCTATAATAGGATATAATTACAGCTAAGGTACCTTAATAGGTTGATTTATTAGTCCTATTTGGTAAGAGCCATATTTAGTTTATAACAAGAGGCGCTATGATTTGATGCAACCCAAAAGCCAGATTCTATTTTTAACTAGAGGCATGATGACTATATGTGATAGAATCTTGTTTGTTGGGATCAAGGGTGCTAGGAAATCATATGTATTAGCATATATGATGTTTTACTGGTTGTTAATTTTTTCTTACTTGTATCATATTTTATTACCTTAAACATATCATGAGTCTAAAGCTCATGTATCTCACGAGAGTTAGGTATTACATATTTGTTTTTGTTAATGGCTATGTAATCGTGTTCAAGTATCAAGTGACAAGCTTAGTATCAGATGAGATTTTTGGGAGACCTAGTGTAGTCTTCATTATGTATAGTACTTCTCTTAACCTATGGTGATCTATATTTTGTCACACCGATGTGAAATCTGATAAAGTTTGTAAAAAGAAAATTATGTAAACCATATCTTTTCATGACTATAAGTCATGTAAATGATAATATTTTGTAACCTTAAAAGGTTTTGAAAGTATGGCTATTAGATGAAGGAGGAAGAAAACAGACGAAGTTGTAGGTTTCGATATGAAGGAGTCCTTTTATGCTTATTTTGTTTGGTACGAGCTTCTGGTGTGTAACAACCATAAAAATCATAAGAAATTTAAACTTCTTAAAACAAACCCAAATCATATAATGTTTACAAAATCATTGTTTTCATGGTATTGTTTCATATTAGGGTATCCCATATATCAAAAGTACATAAAATAGAGGATGTGTGCTATCACGCCTTCACCTTCCTGCGATCATCCAAAGTACCTAAAACCACAACTAAAAACCGTATGCCAAAGCTTAGTGAGTTTTCCCCCACGTACCAACACATAAACAAATAACATATATAACAACATGTCGGGTCCAATCAACCATCGAGTTGAAATACCCCAGGCCCAATAAACCATTGGGTTGGAATGCCAATATACTATGAGTCGAGTCAACCATCAGGTTGGAATACTCCAGACCCAATCGACCTCCGGGTTTAGTCATCCTCGGGATAAAATACCCCAAGTTGGAATGTCAATATACAACAAGTCCAGTCATCCTCGGGTTGGAATGCCCCTGGTCTGTTGGCTCATGCACAAAGCAATAAAGCCTCAACCACCCACCAAATATGTGCACATATAACAGATAAACATATAATCAGTCAATAGACAATTAGGTAGATCTACAGATCACTAAGCAGAGTATCATCCTATCTGCTAGGATACCGATTTAACAAATCATTATGGCATGATAACATACTATCACATAATAGGATATCTAGTCTAATGGGCCGGCCTTGGTGCCTTCGACACGCAAGTATAATGAGAGGAAAACTTACCTTACAGACTGAATAGTAGTTGATGACGTCTTGACTATGAATCTCAGCTCTAAATGTCACATATCCAACCAAATGACCAATCACAATCAAAATTCCAAAATACCCAAAATACCCTTGGGTCAAACTTGGTCAAAGTCAAACTGGTCAGATCAATTGACTCAACTAAGCTAACCTAACCGAGTCACCATAGAGAGAGTACACGGGGTGCACTCCAAATGTACGTTAGGCGTACTCGAATGTTGACCACCATCGGGGTCGTTGGCTTGCTACGCAATGCATACTCTAGGTATGCGAGGCATACTCCTAGACTCCCAAAAACAACATTAAGATCTTAATGGATTAATCTCTCACGTCCATCTTCCATATCCATTGCTAAAATACCCTCAAGAGTCATACATTTTCCAACTTTATGACTTTTCATGTCCATTAAGTGCTTAAATCAACTTCTTAATTCATTAAGACCTTCTAAGTGATGCATAGAGAAAAACCAACCATTTGGGACCCATTTTTATGACTCAAGATGCATCCAAAGGTCTAAAAGATAACTTAATGGGTCAAGAACATGCTATGTTCATGAATCTCCATATTTAGGACAAAAGGACCAAAAATCATTCCAACACAAGATCTAAATGAAAATTCACCAAGTTTAGAAATTGATACCTCAAAATGCTGCCAAAAGGTGGTGTGATTTTGGATCAAATAGCTTCACTCCTCCAAGGTGGTCTCTTTTTCCTTCCTTCTTCAAAATCACAAAACATACACACTTAAGCTTAGAAATTTTTCACAAGATGGTTTAGGGTTGCAAAAACATATCAAGAAGGTGGAGGTTAATAAAGTGAGGGGAAATGAGGCTATAATGGGATTTAAATATGAGCCAAGCCCTAAAAATTAGGGTTTTCATGTATGGAACGTATGCCCTACATACTACGTCGTTCCCTATTATGCTCAGTGTACTCCTCAAACCCCCAAATTACGAAAATGCAACCAGGGCTTTCATTGCACTCATTATTATACTTAAGGATCAAAATGTAGTATAACTCAATTATAGGGTTAAAATTAGGAGTACCTTACATCGTGGCTTTGAATATGTTTTTGATGACATAACCTAAAGTGATAGGTAGAGGTGGAATAACGGTGGTCGACGGTTCTGGTGAAACGATGGTGGTCGGTGATTTACAACGAATATAATATAGAAGGGTTTGGTTTTAGTCTTTTAGACATATAGAGAAGAAAGAAAGGGACCTACATAATTTGTTAATAATAAAACATATATTAAATAAATGAAAAAAATAGATAATCGTCTTTTCAAACTAACAAGGGTTGAAGGGGTGCATGTCACACCCCCGGTCGATGGTAGAAACACTGTGATGTGTGGCTTATTCATGGATCACAATCATTTCTATATATAGAACAATACAACAACATACCATAATGTATAAACTTTTATTTATAAATAGAGAAATTACATAGTAGTTCAACATACAATACGTGCCTTAACATTAGGCATTTAGATAAACTTCAAAACTATGATTGATAACAAAATTTCCCATGAGTGTTTTCGAGTGTGTATAACTCCAGCTTCTTATATTACTGAGAATACAATGCGTTTTGAATGATACATCAACAGAAAGTTGGTGAGTTCGCGGGTTTTGACTTAAAGTACTTTACAACCAAAAAAGTATACGTCTATGGTATATAAGTGTTTTCTAAAACGAGTACTTTTTAAACCAAAAAAAGCGTTTACATTATATAATTATTTTTATACCAAACTTATGTTTACCGAAAGCGTACTTTTACATCAAAAGCATGTTTACCGAAAGCTTATTGTTATACCAAAAGTATGTTTACTGAAAGAATATTTTTAAACCAAAAGTATGTTTATCAAAAGAGTACTTTTATACCAAAAACATACTTACTGGAAGCTCACTTTTATACCAAAAGTATATTCACCGAAAGCGTACTTTTATACTAAAAGTATGTTTACCGAAAGCGGACATTTATACCAAAAATATGCTTGTACAAAAAGTTTGATTACCAAAAGCGTACATTTATACCAAAAATATGTTTACTGTATATAGGTATTTTTCAAGCGTATATAAAATTATACTTAATCAAAAGTATGTGTTTTTTGTATATAAGTGCTTATCTGACTTATGTGTACTTGTAAACCCTAAAAGTATGTGTTTGTTGTATATAAGTGTTTACTGAACTTATATGAAAATATACTTTTATTAATATAAATTAATGTGTATCTATATCTATCTATATATCTATATCATACTATACTTATAAAAGATATATTTTTCCTATCACCTCATGCATTTGAAACCCCCACGCAAATTTCCAAACACCTTATGCATTTGAAACCCCCACACCTTTTCACCTTAAAAGTAATTAATAATACATCACACACTTTCTATAACTAAAACTTTGAAGCTACGAATGGAACTATAAATGGTGAATTTAGAGCATGGCATGAAGGAACAATTAATTTGGCTCCTACATACTTACAAAATATGTACCCAAATGAAAATTTGGCAAGAATGATGAAATAAAACCAGCTCTTGCATGGTAATTAAATCCTTTTATATCATTCATTTCTTATGTAACGCCCGGTCCCTGGTACGTAATTTAAATATAAATTTTCGCACATTTGTTCTGGGACTCGGTGAGTTGTAGGCCCCAACCCATCGAGTAGAGTTTAAAATTGGACGCGAGAAGAAGAACCTACTCGACAAGTCGGATGCCCTGACTCGACAGGTAGGCTTGTCTGGATGAAACCCTAATTTAAGGGTTTGTACCCCTATTTAAACGCCTTAACACTCCAGTTGTGGCCTCCCTCATCGCCTCCATGTGTCTAGAATGCCCTAAATCGAAACCCTAACCTTGCTTGAGTGGTCTTGAGCCATTTTTGTGTGTTTGTGGTGGTTGTGAAGCTTGAGAAGGAAGAAGGAGCTTGGGAGTTAAAGTGGAAGCTAGTAGATCCAGAGGTTGTGTCCTATTTCCAGGTCATTTGAGGTAAAAAGCTTCAACCTTGACCATTTATCGCTTAGATCTCTAGATAGGGCTCATTTCCACATTTTCAAAGCTTTTATAGAGCTACATTCGAGATTTTGTGGTTCTAAGAGGGTATGACTTCAGATCTGGAACCATTGAGGGTTCTTATGGCATAAAGGTGCTAACTTTATCGCCATAAGCACCCCATGCATCTTGTAGACTCCATTTTAGGGCCATTTGAGCCAAATACCCCATGCATGGACGTCAAGTTTGGGACTTTACATGTATTATGGACCCTAGGAAGTCAGATCTATGTTGTGGATGCATTAAGACCAACTAAAATTGAGTGTATAGTTTTGGACATAGAGGGGCTCGGTGAGTCACTCATGTGACTCGGCGAGTCAGGTTGCATTTACCACTAAATCCCTTCTGATAATGGACCATGTGTTAAGTTAGAAAAAGCACTCAGTCGGTTGGGCTCATTAAGGGCCTATAAATCGTAGGACTCGGCGAATGTATGAACTAACTCAGCGAGTTCAAGGCTATGTACCAAGAATATGAAGATGGACTCGGCAAGTCAAGGAAGAACTCGACGAGTCCATCACTAAGAGCATCACCTTGCATGAAGATGAACTCGACGTGTCAAGGACTAAACATCCCAACTAACATAAAGATGGGCTCGGCGAGTCAAAGGATGAACTCACCGAGTCACTTGCAAAGGGTCCCGACTATGTATCATGGAACTCGACGAGTTGGTGGACCAACTTGGCGAGTTGACCGAAACTTGACTTTGACCAGGGTGTTGACTTTGACTTTGACCAAAGTTGACCATGAAATGGTAACTAATGAAGATGATTATGTGTAGGATCTGAGAGGAGTTGATCCCGACAGTGAGGACAGTTCAGACACTTCACGACACCGAGGTGAGTTACCTTCCAGTAGAAATGGGTCGAAGGCACCAATGTCGGCCCACTAGTAGATGATTGTAGTTGATATAATTGTCTTCGTGATAATTGTTTGGTTTTCCACTATCTATTATGTTTTATGTGCTAGTATGATATAATGTATGTGATAGTGGTAGTAGGGGGAATAGTCCCCATATCCAGTCGATAGGGCCAGGGGGTAGGTTAGGCACGCCGGTATGCCTGACAGTATGGTTATGTTATGCTTTTATGTGGTAGTAATAAGGGTGAAATAGTCCTCGTAACTGGTTGAGATAGACCGGAGGGGTATGTCGGACACCCGATATGTCTGACAGGGGTAGGTTAGGCACCCCGGTATGCCTAGCAGGGGTAGGTTGAGCATCCCGGTATGCTCAGCAGAATAGGTCGGGGCCCCAGATATGCCTGGCAGTATGTGTTATGTATGGTATGTGGTATGATAGGGGAACTCACTAAGATCTATGCTTACAATTTTCAGTTTTGTTTCAGGTACCTCTTCAGCAAAGGGGAAGGAGCCGACGCGGTAGCTGCACATCACACGCACACCAGATTTCCGCATTATGAGAATCTTGGGATTACACTCTGACATTATTATTATTCCAAGACATGTTTTATGACATTTGACTTATGGGATTATAGATTGATATGATATTGATGATGTGTTTCAGTAAACTGTTTTACAAGTAACATAATTAAAAAAAAAATTAGCCTTGAAAATTGGGATGTTACATCTTACATTCCACTCCTTTAGTTTGCTCCTGCTGCATGGTAATTAAATCCCTATATATCATTCATTTCAGATCTTCCACTCCTTTAGTTTATATAATATCAAATAGACTAAACAGATTATGAATATATGGCAGGTGTGATAGGATAATATGGACCGGGGATAAGCTAAAGCAGATACTATACCCTAGAATTGAATCCAAGTTGTCCGATCATCCACCGGTGAATGCGATATTTTCTACCGAAGTTAAAGTCTCAAGATAGAATAACAAAACCTTTGTATTTCAGATAGGTTTCCAGAACTATATTTGTTCCAATCTTACTAAAGAATGCAAGAACAGGAGGTCTACCCACAATTCTTAAAGAATCTGAAACTCCAAGAATGAAAGAAGATTTAAAACATTAAAAAATAAATGAGAAACTCGAGCATAGTGATTTAATGGCAGAAATTCAAAAGTTCTACAAAATCTACAATGAAAAAAAAATGCGAAATTAGATGTCTTAAATTACCAAACATTGTGGGCAATAAGTAAGTTCTCTAATCTTATTTCAGTAATTTTCAAAAAATATGAATTAACACATGTGCGGTTTACTTAAGAAACTAAAAACATACGACCAAAAATAAGAACCCATATTTAATCAATTATCGAATAATTACATTAGATACTAATGTGTACATAAGCATTACATTTACAATTTTAAACTAATAATAATTTCGCATTATTTATTACTATAAATTATTGGTAGATGAAAAAATATACATGTTATTTAATTGCATACAACTCTTATGTATAGACTATTCTGAATAGATTAAACCATATCAATTATAATGTAATAATTTTATTAATTGCATTATGTTAACATATTTTTTTTTTTTTTTTGTAAATCATAACTTTTCAATTAACCATATGCTTAAATAAAATGCTAAGTATATATTTTACCGTAATATATATAACCATCTTAAGCTACATAATTATAAAAGAATTTTTTTTTCTCGCACCATATTGATTTGAAACTTCTCTAAGCTCTTTATTTTCACTTAATTAATAAAAGCATTTGAAGAGTTTTTTAACATATAATATTTAATGGTACTTATGACCCTAATTGGTTTTATATATATATATATATATATATATATATATATATATATATATATATATATATATATATATATATATATATATATATATATATATATATATATATATATATATATATATAATATTGGTAGTTTATGTTGTAGAGTTTGGAGAATTATGGATGATTGTATGATAGATTAAATACTTAAAAATAATAAACACAATTCCATTTTAGAATTCATAACATAAGCAATAGTTTGGTTTTAATTTGTGATAAACATGTTAGTCAAATAAACTATCATTATGATTTTTTTTTTGTTTTTTTTATTCATATTAAACTTTTTTTTATATTTTTCATATTGGTTATATTATTAGAATTTATGTAATTTTTGTTATTTTTATAAAACTCTATTTTAGAGTTTAGAAGATAAGCAACAATTTAGTTTTTTGTGGTAGACATGTTGGTCAAACAATATTATTATGATTTTCTCTTTGTTTTTTTCCATATTAAACTTCTTTTCGTATTTTTCATATTATTTATATTATTAGAATTTATGTTTTTGTGTGTTATTTTAATATAATTTCTTGATTTCCAATTTTCAATTTGAAAGTTATATTATTTGCCATCGTATTACAAACTATTAACAAAACGAAAGCCTAAAACAATAAAGAAGTTTATTAGGAGGTGTTGTATGACATTAATAATATATAATAAATAATTAAATATTAATTATAGATGAATTGACGATATGTTAAAACGACGAATAATAACCTTATCATTATGTTCTTTTACAATTTAGATTATGAGGTAAAGAATAATTAAATATTAATTGTAACGTCTTGACCATACGTTAAAGCCACTAATAATTAACATCAACCAAATAAATTAATTATAAAACTAATTGAGCATAAAAATAATTAAAAAAAAATACCCAATCAATGTAGCACCCAAACACAAGGTATTTTCCTTGTGACACTCATAAAAATCATGAAAAATTTAAACTTTTTACAACCAACCAAATTCACAAATTGATGACAATCATAGTTTTCAAAACATGTTCAACATCAGAGTCTCGCAAAATCATAAGTCAAAACATGAGGATGTGTGCGGTCACGCCTTTGACTTCCCGCGATCATCCGAAGTACTTGAAACATAACCCAAAACTGTAAGTCAATGCTTAGTGAGATCCCCCAAAGTACCAACACATAACAAAAGTATAATACATACAACATGCATACGGAGCCTTCAGCTTGACTGGAATGTCTCACCGGCCTACAATCTATCTGGTACACTCAGAGAACCTTTGGCATGACTGGTACGCCTTATCTGGTTTAGAGTCTATCTGGAACATTCTTCGGGCCTATGGCCTGACTGGTACGCCACTCGGGCTAGTAGTTTATCCGTGACGCCCTGGATCTCTTGGCCTTCAGTCTATACTTGTCTCCATAGATGACTAGGGATTCTCCATTGGGTAGAGGTAGCCGAATAGCAATTTCGTAACACTAGATTTTGGTTTGGAGAGGTGTCATCAAATTCATGTCGTTTATCACCTCGAAGTTTCTGAGTGTCATGGATATGAATTTACATGAAGGACGTGATTTTTATGTGTTAGGACGTAATTTTTATAATTGCGTAAGCAGTTTCATTCAGTTCACTAGTAAATCCTACTATATAGGTTTCCTAAAGTCTATTGGATTTATGACTTAGAAATTGTCAAAACTTAATGGTTATAAAACTCATATCATTATTTAAAATAAATTGCACAACCTCCATTTAATTTGTTAACAAGGAACATACTTGTAACCATGAATGGATCTTAGATTGTGTCCCTTATGCCAATAACAAATTCTCTATATTGAGCATTTCTTCTTTTATTTTTTTTCAGTTTCGGGTAAGTCCTCTTGAAATTCCCTATTCACCACATTCATAACATCCCCTGTTTTTACCAATACTTACTCCAGGGTTTGTGGTTCGACAATATTATCTTTGTACCCATTCTTGTTGTAATGGTGACAAAAGTGTTTGTCACATTCAACCAGATAATGATAGTTGTACTGATCACGCTTGGGGAGGTTTCCTTTATATTTCTTTCAGGGAATAGTTGTTGTAGCATATACTTTCTTGGTGTCTTGATTCTTCCATGGGGCTACCTTGAATTTCCTTAGAATTACCATCGTATTTCCTCTTGTTATCTTCAGCTTGTGCAGTATTATTCTTCTTGACCAAGGTTCCTTGACAGACTACTTGACTTGTTAAACTAAAGGCTAATTTATTGGAACTGTCATAGGCGTTAGGTTTGATAGATGTTACCATCTCTCATATTTCTGGGGTCATACCCCTTATATACCTATCGATCTTATTGTAGTCCGAAGTTACAAAAACTTGACATCTTCTTGCGAGATCGTCAAATTGGGATGTGTAGGTTAAAATCTTCGTTCTCTTCATGGTCAAATTCCATAGTTCTTGCTCCATTTCCACATTTCATTTCTAGAGCAGTATTTCTCTATAGGCATTAACTTTAGTTCTTCCTAAGTTATGACATAGGCTGATTTAATGCCTACGGTCTTGGTATAGTTATTTCACTAGGTAAGGGATGCATACATAAAGGTGCATGTGGAAAACTTAACATGATAGTTTTCTTCATAGGAACTGATAAGGAATATTGATTCCATCCTTTCAATCTAGCAGGTCATTCCTACAACTCCTTCAATGTTGTAGAAGGATCTCGGTTTGAAGTTTATAAATTCTTCGTAGGTACAATCCCTTGGAATGCCTCTAGGTTCTATGTAGATGTTGCTTCTATTGGATTAGGTGTCTAAGCCCATAAATATAATTGGTATGTACTTGAATTGATAGTGACATGGTCCTTTTGGGTTGCCTTCACACGTGCAACTAGACATGATGATTAATTGAGGAAGAGGAAGAATTTATTAATTGATTAATAAATTTGAATAAATGACTTATTAATAAGTTATGGAAATAATATGTTAATTAGTAATCATGTTATTAGTTAATATTTAATCATAAATTAATTTTGAATTGATTTTGGGATTAAAGGAATTAATTAATAGTGTAGGGACTAAAAGTGCAATTGTTTAATAGTTGAGCAAAAGGATCCAGAACCTTCCTAGGGAAGGGTGGACGGTTTTGTGATGATATATGTAAGATTATTCTAGAGTTTCTAGAATATCTTATCATATATGGATTATTAAAGGAGGTGGATAATTACCATATTTGAGATTAGGGTTATCCATAGCATCATTGGGGCACTATAAATAGAACCCTAGAGGCTTTAAATTTCGACCACTCTTTGGAAGAAGTAATAGCCGAAAATTTGATCTCCTCCTCCCTCATATCATTCTCTTGCATTGTGTGTTTATGAGTCATTAGAGGTGTTATATTTGTGGCACTAAGTTCTCAAGCTTCAAGATCTACAAGGGATTCATTGTTATTACAATATAACAATCAAGGAATGTAACGTAACCCTAGTTATATATGAATTTTGAAAATAGTATACCGCTCCTAGGTTTTCTCCTTTTGTTTTCAAGTTTGCATGTTCAATTAGAGAAAACCTAGATCCAAAGCATTAGGGTTGCATGCACACTTAGGAATTGTTGTTATGCTAATAACCCATCAGTCGTATCAGAGCCTAGGATTAGTTTTCTGTTGAATATGATGCAAATGTGAATTGTGCTGGATTAGTGTCTAAGCCCGTAACTATATGTGGTAAGTATTTGACCCGGTTGTGCATGATCCTTTTGGGTTTCCTTCACAAAGTTCCTTGATAGGATGATTTATGAAGAAAGAGGTTAATTATGGTTTATTAATATATTATATGAATAATATATTAATAGAGAAATCATAGACTTTAATTAATATTGGACAAGAATTAATTAATAAATTAATTCTATGGCTAAAAGAGATTAATTAGACTTGGGGACTAATATTGTAATTATAAGATAATTGCATTGTGGGCTATGGATTCCTAAACGAAAGGGAGTTTGACGAAATCTATGGGAAGCCCATATGATTTTCGTCCAAGGACCTTCTAGGAAGGTTCCATGGGTTGCTTAAGGCCTAAGCAGAGAATTAGGGTTTCTCCTGAAACCATAGCAGCCCACACAAGTATAAATAGACCCCAAGGGATCCCAAAAACATGGTTGAGTCTTCTGGTAGAGATGTTGGACGGTTTTGGTGCTTCTCTCCACTTTCAAATATCATCCTCTTGCTTATGGTGTTTGTAACCAATTAGAGGAGTGACATTTGTGACTCTAAGCTCCAAGGACACGAGATTCAAGCCAATCTATAAGAGGTATTCATCTAGATCTATTCTTACATGTTAATTTCGATATACATATGCTAGATCTTCGGTTTATGGCTTTGGATGATTATTGCATGTTCATTAGACAAACTAGATCCAAAGCTTTAGGGTTGCATGTACACTATAGGAATGATGTAGTGCTCATATCCCACCAAATTGTTCAAAGGAGAAAGGAACATAATCGTCATTTTGTTCATCGAACTCGATAAGTTCATCTTGGGACTCGACGAGTTGGCATCAACTCGATGAGTGCATCGCCCAACTAGACGAGTTGCACTGTCAGATCCAAAATTTTCAATTTTGATAATTGTCTCATGGATTGATTAGGATAATTATCTTAAATTCGTTTTAACTGTTTAAAATTGAATATTTTAATCAGTAATTTTGTATCCTTATCATGAATTCATGACTGGGTTAATATTTTTGGTAAAGAGAAAATTAATTTGTTAATTTACTTATTAAAATTTAACCTAGTATTTTTGAAAAGTTTTAAAAATACACCCTTGGTTTTAAAGTTTAAAATTTAAATTAAATAGTTTAATTTAGAACCCTAGTATTTTAAAAGTTTAAAATGCACCCTTATATATATATATATATATATATATATATATATATATATATATATATATATATATATATATATATATATATATAGTAAAATTAAAAGTTAATATTTAAAGAAGAAAAGTCAGTCTTACTGTTAGTAGGCCTCAATCCCGAAGCTGGTCTATAAGGGTAGTTTAAGAAAGCGGCCTATAAAATGGCCGCCATTGGGTATCCAGTCTTACCCACCGCTCTCTTGACTAGTGTAGGGTCGTTAGCCAAATGGGTTTGATAGGACAATTAATTCTCATTAATAAGTATAATGGAATATATAAAGTAACTAAATGTTTTTTTTTTTTATAAAATTCTCAATCTTATTTACTTTAGGAAATTGTGAGTTTGATGCTAATCCATGAAATTACACATTGCACTTTATAAAAATCGTCAGTGGAGCATGTATGGTTAACCAACACACTAATATGGACTAATAAATGATGGAAATGGGTTGCTTGTAAATTATTGTTGATTAATGGAGCATCTGTGGTTAATCGACACATTAATTAGATGATAAATGACATCGAGAGTACCAACCTAATTTGCATGGTTATTCACACCTTGTTTGTGATCCTCAATATCCCTGTCACAAATGTAAAGGGAATAATCGAGATTAAACATGTCGTTGAATAGTTCAATGAATCTCAAAAGACCTTGGAAATTCATTTAAAACCTAATTTGCTTAAAATTTCATTTTCTTGGTCGTGAAATTGGTAAATCATCATTTACCTACCTTTAAACAATTCTCAATTAGATTACGATATCCCTCTTCTGAACTATGAATTATTTAGTTGGGTCCTAACCTTAATATTTCATTTGAGTGTTATATTAATGGTTTTCTTATCTAATCAAATCTTAACCTTTTTCTTTTTCGGATGTCAACTTCAAACAATGCTTCCGACTCCTCCAACAACAACTCTAACCACTTCTCGCTCTTGAGCATCTGCTTGAAGGTCACCTTTGATGGTTCTATCTTTAATGATTGGATCTGGGACATTATAAAAGCCTTGAGGTTCGAGGACAAGGAATATGTTCTCGAAAAGGAGGTGAACGAGATTGATGACACTAAATCTACTCCAGAAGAAATTTTTGAATATAGGAGACACTACAATGATGCTACCAAGGTCTCATGCATCATGGTGGCTACTATGACTCACAAACTGCAAAGGTTCTATGATGACTATTGGCCTTATGAGATGTTCAAGGACTTGATGGAGAAGTGCCATCAACGAGCCTATCAAGAAAGGTACGAAATAGTCAAGTCACTCATAACGAGTAAAATGAAGGATGGAGAGTCCGTCACGGCCCACTTGCAATGGATGCAACATTATGTGGATCGTTTGTTGAAGCTTAATGTTAACTTTGATGAGGAATTGGCTTTTGACATAGTGTTGCACTCATTACCTAGCTGTGATGATTAGTTTGTTATGACTTATCATTTGAACAAGTAGGAAACCACATTGAGTTAGCTCCAAAGCTTGTTGAGAACCGCCAAAAGTTGGATGAAAGGAATGAGTGTTGCTTCTACTTCTGTTGATGTTGCTCCCATCTTGGCCATAAGGAAATGGAAAGGAAAGAAGAGGAGCGCTCCCTCGAAACAGAAATGGAAGGGGAAGTCTCAAGTCGGGTCATTGAGTAATGTCCCTAAAAGCAAATCTAGTTCTGAAGCTCCCCATGCCTCTGATCCGAAGGAGGATACTTGCTTTTATTGCCATGACAAGAGGCATTGGTAGAAAAGCTTGATTTAACAAGGTAGGAAAAGGGTAACTTAATATTTATCCTAGTATCGGTGGAGCGCGTATGGTTAACTGGCACAATTATTGAGGGATAACTATTAAGGGTACCAAGTATATTTGCATGGTTATTCACACCTTGTTTTGTGGTCCTCTGCATCCCAATCACAAAATTTGAGAGTGCACACTCGAGATTGAAACATGACATTGAAAAGTTCAGTGAATCTCAAAAGATCTAGGAGTTTCAAATCCAATTAAAACCTAATATATTATTTTCTTTTTCATGGTGGAAATTGGTGAATCGTCATTCGCCTCCCTTCAAATATTTTATAGCTTGGATTACGTCATCCCTCTTGGAAGTTATAAAATATTGTGTTGGGTCCTAGCCTTAATAATTCATATTGGGTGCTATATTAAGGACTTTATATCAACTATCTTGAATATCTCCAATATTAAATATATGGTTTAGACATCTATGATCATCCCAAACCCCTTGGAACAAGCTTTCCTAATGAAGATGATGTTACATGGTTGGATAATGGAAATCATACTTTTCTTCCTCCACCTTCTCCAATTGTTCTCCCTAACGCACAAAGTTCAAGGTCACTCAAGCCCTATTGGCAAGCAAGGTCTATGTGTGCTCACATCTTGGACATGAAGTCACATATTGAGAAGTCGGGAGAGTTGGGTGTCAAAATCTTGATAAAGTTGGATGTTTAATCACTTTCTATGTCACATAGTGAGTTCCTTTGGACTACTATGGAACAGACTATGACATGACCCTTAATGATCTTATTTATTTGCTTGGTGCTTCTGAATCAACAATGATTTGGAGTACTAGTAAAGCAAATTAGATTAGAAGATCAACTTCCCTAACTTCATGGACATTGACAATGGTAACATTGGAAATCTAGAAAAGCTTTCTGTTTCCAATGGAAAGGGATCAGACAGAGTCAACTCGGTTGACCATATGGTAAAGAGAAAGCCTAAGTCTGAGATTGTCCCATGTACCATTACCAAAGAGTCCATATGTTTCTATTGCCAAAAGGAAGGGGCATTGGTTACGAAGCTGCCCTAACTACCTGAAAGATCTGAGAGAAGGTCAAGTAAAAAGGTTTGACTCTGCTTCAGGATCAAGCAAAGGGAAGGAAGCTTAAAAGAAGAGTATGATGAATCTGATCACGAAGGTGGATTTCAATCGCATGGTTCGAAGATCGAATTCTTGAGTTACTACTTAGGAGTTATGATAGATTGCTAGAAAATATGTAATAGCATAGTTTTCATTTAAAGTTGCATTGTAAGGAAAATGTTTTTTGCATTTTATAAATAAATAAAATTTTGATTTTATTTTAGTTTATACCTCCTTGCAATGGCTTTTATTGAAAAAATTGATATTTGTATGTTTCTACCAATAATGAAAATCTGAATTTGATTCTTTCATTTGTGGTAATGTCTAAATTTACCAAATAAGGAAAGATTCTCATCACCCAAGTTTCAATTGGACCGAAACATGGAATCATGCAAGTAGTATAGTATGATGAATGAGAATTTTCATCTTTGGAAAATTAACACTAATTCCTTGTTCACATGTATATGTAAGTCAAGTGAAGGACTAAAGGGATCGAGTACACATTGTTGTGCACTAATTAAGCCCACCACAAAAGATCTATAAGACTATTCGTCATGATATACTAAAGTTTAGTAAATATGGTTATACTTACAAGTTTAAGTATAATTCTGAAGCATTGGAAAAGTTTCGATGTATGGCAGAACGAATGAGAAGAATCAAATTAGGCAGAAAAATAAAAATTTCTCAAATCTGAAAAGATAGGAGAGTACTTTAGTATCATGTTTTATGATCATCTTAATGATTATGAAATCATATCACAATTAATCCTCTAGGGACACCTTAGTTCATTCTTATGGCTAAGAAGAGGAGTCGTGAATTGTTGAAATGGTTAAATCAAGAAGATGATTCATACTTTGTTCCAAAACAAGTCTTAGAGTCATACTCCAAGATTGTAACTTGAGTGACACATCTTAAAGAAGGTTTATTAACACTAGTCAAATGTAAGAGTAAATCATGTTTCTACTCTTGTACATTTGAAATTGGCAAGTTATGATGTTTTGGATAAAATAGAGGCCAACTTAGGCCAATTGTATGAAGTGTTTGTCTTGACAAAGAAGCTGCACTATCTCTTGAATATTTGGCAAGTGAGTCTTATATGTCAAGAGGACAGTGGGAGTCTTCAAGATCCTGAAAGAGTTTCAAGAACTAATCAAGAATAAAACTTGTTGTTTATCACTAGCACACGACTTGAGGTTTGTAACGTATCGTGTTGACATATTTCTGTTTCTGTGCACATTCCAGTTAAAGTTGGCTTTGCATATGAGTTCTGAAAAGTTCTCCTTTGTTTGCATAACTACTTGGAAGCAATTGCAGACCCTTGTGCTACCAGGTGGCAAGATGTTAAGGTTGCACAAGTTCGGTTCATATGAGTTTGGATTTGACAAAATCACATGGATAGGAACACATACACCATAAAATCTAAGTGTCATAAGGTTTCTCTTCGATTCATGAAAATGATGGTGAGGAAACTCTTTCACTAAGTAGGTTTTAAGTATATAGCAATTGTGATATTTTCATTCTCAAAGTCGTTAGTGGAGCGTGTGTGGTTAACCGGCACACTAACATAGAGTTGTGAGGAATGGAAAAGGCCTAAACAATTGAGACTATGATAACGACATCCCTTTTCATAGTTATGAAATTTTTTAGACACACACATGTGAGCTATCTAAGGAAAGGTGTATGATTTTGATAAAGTTTTTATCAAAGCATCTCGTATCAAAAATCTGAACTTTGGTAAGAAAGTCAATAAAGTATTGATTTCTAGAAGTCCAACTGATTCTGACTACATGTCAAAGCTAGTGGGAGCATAAGTGTTATGCTAATAATCATCATGTTAGTGGGAGCATGATAATTATGATAAGTGTTGCAAGTTAGAAATGTTAATTATAGAAAAAACAAAAGTTCAATTGGGAAAAGTTGTTTTGCTATACTTAAGGGAGAGGAAATTATACTTCATTTCAAGTCTAAAAGCTTAGATTGAGGTTTTAATCATCTTTAGTCAAGGATATATATATATATATATATATATATATATATATATATATATATATATATATATATGTGTGTGTATATATATATATATATATATATATATATATATATATATATATATATATATATATATATATATATATATATGAATTTTATGTTGGAATGGCTGAACATAAGGAAATTCTATATATGGATCCATTATTTGCATTCTAAAATTCAATTATGGATTACAGCATTCCTTTTCATAATCTGAATTATGAGAACATGACAAATAGAAATAGAAATATTATAGCAAAAGACTGGTCTAGTATCATGTCTTTATGTGAGACATCATGAATCGTGTCCCATGTGCTTCGGATATAGGATCGATTGCATGTGCTATAATATTCATCCTTTCTAAATTTTCCAAATGCCCAGGGCATTAGGAGGGGAAAAGTCTAGAATTGGATATGACTAAAATGATTAAGCATTTATCGAGGACAATCTAAGGTTTACAAAAGATTGGTTGCTCAGGGACAATTGGAAGTATATTGTTAATTTTGGAAGGACCATATTGACATATTCTGAAAGGAGGTAACACTTGTCCAGAAGTGATAGTTAAAAAGGGAATATGGAGATGTCTCCATAGGTGGAAGTTATTTAATCTGTGTTAGATTAGAAAACTTAATGCAGGAAGGATGTTCAAAGCAATGCACTTTGAATATGAGACTTCATTTCCATGGAGTTGATCTCCACTCGGATACTCTGTAATGACTAGACAAGTCTCTGTGACTTTGTGCATAATCATTACAAGAGGATTAGTGCATATAAGTTTAAAATCTAACAGATTTCGGTAAATGGCATGAATTTGGAATTCTTGCATTTGCAATAAGGATTTGGGATTATGAAATGAGAATCATTGGAACTATGTTCAGTCGATCTATTTCACAAAGTAAAGATCATAGACAAACATAGTGTGCATACTTGGAGTATGGCATAACTATTGTTTGGACAAAACATAATGTGCATGCTTGGAGCATGACATGGCTATTGTTTTGATTCAAGTATAAAGTTTATTATTCGAAACATTATGCAATGAATAATGTGTAATAAATATGGTGATAAATAAAAGGTGTTCTATTTATGTTCATAAGTTCCGAGACCATATTGGATTCGGTTATTCTTGTGTTTCACTTTGCATGTTTTGACTTCCAGAATAATTAGATTATTTTTTTCGAATGACTAAGTTATTTAAACTCTCCACAGTCAGTTATATGTTGGAAATAGGTACGAATTAGGACTGTCATGAATCAGGTTTGTAGATATTTAAGATGTTAGACATAGTAAGAGTTGCTACAACATTCATGAGTACTCATAAGTTTTGAGTATTGGATTCAACCCACGCTTATTTGAATCACTTCATGGATTTTATCACGAGTGAATCATGAGATGATAATATCTTATATTCTTCAAACCTAGAGATATGAGTTGTTGACTATAAGTTGGTTATATGTTGATTGCACGAAAACGCATTGGTAACTCGATGTTATAAAACGTGCCTTTGTGTATAATTCAACAAGTAGTAGAACAAGCATATGAGTCGAAGTTTATCCATTCCTTTTACCCTTAAAGGGATAAAAGCGATATCTGTGGGCCCCTCGATGATTTAGTGATGACACCCCGAGTGCTTGGCCAAGCCTGGACTGATTTGATTTGTTCAATTAGTCGGTCATCATAAATCGGAAATCGGGAAACAAAAAATGGATAGAGAGAATGATTATAATCCATGTCTCAGTCCATATGATATCTAGAAGGTAGGAATATATGATCCTTTATCTAATGGACGCGTCATTGATTTGTTCAGAGTTCGACAACAGCTTTTAAGAGCTACGATTCCTAGTCAGGTTTTGGAATCATACGCAATAATAGTTTTAGACTTATCCAAGTGGGAGACTGTTGGATTAGATATCTAAGCCCAAATTATTATTGGTATGTATTCGACCCGACTTGGCATGGTCCATTTGGGTTGCATGGCATTGGAACAATTGGATAGACAAAATGAGAAAAAGGATACTAGTGATGTATATTAATATATTATAAGTTCTAATATATTAATATGAAATCATATTATTTAATTAGTATTGATCAAGAATTAATTTAGTGATCAAAAGGAACTAATTAAATATGGACTCTTATATATAGTTGGTGGGCCAAGTTCATTTAGGTTGGGCTAAACTTTCATGGATAGTCCATGGAGTGTTTAACCCATGGATCCTATGGAAATGAAAGGTCATGGGTATTAGGGTTTACATGAATGTAACCCTAATCCTCCACACTTTATAAAGAGGCCTACGGTTCGTAAAATGACACTAGTGGAACTAGTGTGACTAGTGTTTACACAGGAGGGAAAAACTGAATTTGTACAAGTATCCTTATTCTCATGTTATTCCAAGTGTTCTTGATGTTGTGTGAACCATTTGAGGTGTCACACTTGAGGCACTAGGCTCTTAAGCTCCATGGAATCAATCTACATGAAAAATTTATGTCTTCAAACTTGTTTATATTACCCAAATATCATGATTGTATGCTAGTTAGGGTAATACCTTGGAAAAGTTCAAGCTTGCATGTATAATAGAGAAAACATAGATCCAAGATATTTAGGGTTGCATGTGCACGATAGGAGTGTTAGAATGTTCAAAAGCCTTCACTTACAATACATAAAGGATGGTAAGGTTAAGCCAACCTCAGCATGTATTTACACTATTCTATCTAAAAAACTCATCACATTCGAAATCTTGGGTTCTCTATACAGGGTATGGTTTTCACATTTTCTCTGACTTGCAGGGACTAAGAAGAAGTGAAGATATGGAGCATGGGAAGATGAACCTAATTATGGGCAATAGGAGATCGTCATTTGTTACCAAGATTGGCATTTATTCTTTAGTGCTTAGTAGTGGGTTATGTTTAGATTTAAATAATTGTTGCTACTCGTCAGAAATGACAAGAAATATTATTTCATTTCAAGGTTTATATAGACAAGGTTTTAGATATTCTTTTGATAATGAGAATAGTTCTATTCATGCTTACTATAATGGTGTATTTTATTTTGAAGCATTACCTTGTGATGGTGTGTATAACACTGTGATGGTTGTAGACAATTTTGGAAATAGTGTGTCACATATTGATTTGTCTAAGGGTATAGACAAGGCATGCTTGTGCCATTTTCATTTTTCACATGTCAACAAGAAATGCATGGCCAAACTCCAAAAGGATGGAGTGTTGGAATCATTCGACTTAAGTTCGGATGATACATGCGAATCTTGTTTACTTGGAAAGATGACTAAATCACCTTTCATGGGTTCATGTGAAAGAGGTGAGGGATTGTTGGTTCTCATACACACGGATGTGTGTGGGCCCTTTAGATCTAACACAAGGGATGCAAATCGATTTTATGTGTCTTTTACCGATGATTATAGCAGATATAGATATATCTAGTTAATCAAGCATAAGTCAGAAACCTTTGACAAGTTCAAAGAATTTAAACATGAAGTCGAAAATCAATTGGGCAGGAAGATCAAGATGCTCAGATCCAATAGATGTGGTGAGTATTTTAGTATTGAGTTTCACGACTACCTTAAGGAATGTGGAATTTTTTCACAATTGACACCTCTTAGGACACCACAACTTAATGGTGCTTTTGAGAGGCGTGATCGAACCTTGTTAGACATGGTTCGTTCCATGATTAGTCGGGATTCACTACCAATCTCATTCTAGAGGTATTCCTTAGAGACTGCCACCCACATTCTAAATCTTGTTCCAACAAAGAAGGTTGCCGAAACACCTCATAAAATGTGGACAGGGAAAGTTCTCTCATTAGCACATATCAAGTTTTGGGGTTGTGAAGCTTTTGTTAGACGAGAGACTCAAGACAAGCTTGAACCTCAAAGTAAGTGATGTATATTTGTCTTCTATCTATAGAAGTCCTTTGGATACTTGTTCTACAGGCCTAGTGAGAACGTGGTCTTCGTAAGATGAAGAGGAGTCTTGAGAGAGAGAGAGAGAGAGAGAGAGAGAGAGCTCATATGCAAAGAGGATATTGGGAGTGTAATTGATCTTGAAGAAATTTAAGAGACAAGCGATTAAGGAACATCTAACACTAGCACTCAACCCGAGGAAGACATTCCTATTGAACCTATTGACGAGTCATTACCTCTTAGACGTTCCACACAAGTTAGAATGATACCCGAGTTTTATGAATTCCATATAACTACGGATGGTGATACATTTATTAGAGATAGTACACTGGTAAATTTAGATGAACCTTCTAGCTATCCATGGCGGGCCCTAAGTTTGCTAAATAGAAAGAGGCATTAGACAATGAGATACAGCCTATGTATGACAATCAAGTTTGGAACTTGGTTGACAATGTACTAGTTCGAAAGATAGTTGGGTGCAAATGGGTCTTCTAGAAGAAGATCGACATGGGAGGAAATGTGCACACCTTCAAGGCTCAAAAAGTTGCGAAGGGCTTTACTCAAACCCCAGAGGTTGACTATGATGAGACCTTCTCACCGGTGGCTAACAATAAATCTAATAGGGTTATGTTAGCCATAGATGCATTTCATCACTATGAAATTTGATAGAGGGATGTCAAAACCGCTTTCCTTATTGGAAAGATGGTTGAGGATGTTTACTTGAGTCGGATAGAGGGTTTTGTAGATGTAGAATACCCCAATATAGTGTGTAAGCTTGAGAAATCAATTTATTGGTTGAAACAAGCTTCTCGAAGATGCAATCTTTGCTTTGATAAGAAAGTTAAAGAATTTGGTTTCTCTAGAAGTGAGGATGAATCTTGTGTATACGTCAAAGCTTGTAGGAGTATAGTCACTTTCCATGTGTTGTATGTTAATAACATACTACTTATAGGAAACGACATACCAACCTTGCAGGAAGTTAAGTCCTGACTTGGAAAGTGTTTTGCTATGAAGGATCTGGGAGAGGCTGCTTATATTCTAGGAATAAGTATTTTGAATAAAAGGAGTAAAAGACTAATTGGACTTAGTTAAAGTACGTATTTGGATAAGGTGCTAAAGCGTTTTAGCATGGAGAATTCAAAGAAAAGGGAGTTACCTATCCAAAGTATTACCAAGCTGAGTAAGAGTCAGATTCCGAGTACCAATGATGAGATAGCAAAAATGAGTCGAGTCCCATATGCTGCCGCCATTGGATCGATCTTGTATGTTATGACATGTACTCGCCCTGACATGGCTTTTGCTTTAAGCATGGTTAGTCGATATCAGGGAAATCCGGGTAAAGCTCATTGGATAGCGGTTAAGAACATACTTAAGTATCTATGAAGAACTAAGGATTGGGTCCTTGTGCTTGGTGGCGGTGATGACTTAAGAGTTTCTGAGTATAGTGATGCCAACTTTCAAACAAACAAAGACAACTTTCATTCTCAGTCTGGGTGGGCGTTTACCCTTAATGGAAGAGCAGTAACTTGGAAAAGTTCCAAGAAGGAGACCATGGCTGACTCTACTTATGAATCAGATTATATTGCCATGAGCGAAGCATCGAAGGAGGCTATAGGGTTGAAGAACTTCATTAAAGATCTTGGAGTAGTGCCAGTCATTTAGGATTCGATGGAAATTTTCTGCAATAATGAAGGAGCGGTTGCCTTGACCAAGGAACCAAGAGATCATGGTAGATCTAGTCATATCGACTAGAAAATGTCACTTTATCGGACACAGTGTAGAAGAAGGAAGCCTCGTGGTTAATAGGGTATCATCAGAAGAGAATCATGCCGATCCCCTCACAAAGGGTCTTAGTAGGATTAAGCTTGTTCAACACATGAGAAGCATTGGCCTGAAGGATGATATTAATTTTAGTGATTAGATAGTTATTTGGAAACTATAAAAAATAAATGTAATTAACATTTTATGATTAAATAATTGAGATTTATTTATGAGTATCTTTTACTATCATTTGTCAATTGTTTATCTTTGTGTATCTTTCGCATGTTTTACTTTCCAAATAATTGCATTATTCAAAACATCCACAGTCGATCATACTTTGGAAGTAAGTAGTGAATTAAGGTTGTCATGAATTGGATTGTATATTGTCTAAGTGTTTAGACATAGCAATGGTTTGCTTCAATATTCATAAGTACTTTAGAAATAGGGATTTAAGTATTGGATTAAACCCACACTCAGTGAATTACTTCATGTAATTTATCACGAGTAATTTTGAGACGATAATATCATATAATCTTTAAACCGAGATATATGAGTTGTTTGTGCATTGATAATGCATAAACGCATCAGTAACTTAGTATTATAAAATGTATTGTTGTGCATGGTTTGATGAGTAAATAGTACAAACATATGAGTCAAAGTTCATCTGTTCCTTTTTCCTGAACGGGGAAAAGTGATATCTTGGTCCCCTCGATGATTTGGTGTTGACTTATGTGTCGGACGCGGTCAAGACTGAATTAATGTGTTCGATTAAGTTCTTTGTCATTACAAATCAGAAATCGGGGAAAAAATGTTGGACAATGAGAATGATTTATTTCCATGTCATTTGTTCACATGATATCTTGCAGAATAGAGGATTATATGATCCCTTATCTTAGGACACGCAACTGACTCGTTCAGAGCTTGATAAAAGGTATGACAACTACGACTGCTGATCAGTTTTTGAATTCGTACTTGCAACTAAAGTTATTAGACTGATCCAAGTGGGAGACTGTGGATTATGCGTCTAAGCCCATAACTACAATTGGTATGTACTTGAATTGATAGTGACATGGTCCTTTTGGGTTGCCTTCACACATGCAACTAGACAGGATGATTAATTGAGGAAGAGGAAGAAATTATTAATTGATTAATAAATTGTAATAAATGATTTATTAAAATGTTATGGAAGTAATATATTAATTAGTAATCATGTTATTAGTTAATATTTAATCATAAATTAATTTGGAAATGATTTTGGGGTTAAAGGAATTAATTAATAGTGCAGGGACTAAAAAGCAATTATTCAATAGTTGAGCAAAAGGATCCAGAACCTTCCTAGGGAAGGGTGGACGGTTTTGTGATGATATATGTAAGATTATTCTAGAGTTTCTAGAATATATTATCATATATGGATAATTAAAGGAGGTGGATAATTACCATATTTGAGATTAGGGTTATCCATAGCATCCTTGGTGCACTATAAATAGAACCCTAGGGGCTTTGCATTTCGACCACTCTTTGGAAGAAGTAATATTCGGAAATTTGATCTCCTCCTCTCTCATATCATTCTCTTGCATTGTGTGTTTGTGAGTCTGTAACATCCACATTTTGAAATCGTGTTTTATAATGAATAATATTGTGAAATATTATGTGAATTTGAATGTTGAGTTCTAACAGATGGTTTTTAATAGAAATGAAGTAAAACTATGTTTAGAATCACCCTGAAAATATTGGAAGTCTTATGAGATTCCAATCAAATGTCAAATGGTAAAATTTAACGAAAATATAAATTTTGGAATAAGTAAATTTTTTTTATTGAAAATTGTAGATAATCTCGTTAGAAACTTGTAGGCGAAAACCTCGTCAAAATCCGAGTTATAACGAATAAGTTATGACCAATTGAAGATCCGCAATAAAACCGGCAAACACTATGTCGCGTAAAAAGTGAGTTTTCGATAAACTACTTTTTAGCCTTAGTGATCTAAATGAAAATTGTAGAATTCGTGAAATTAATAAACTTTAATATAAAGAACTTTTAAATCTGACTTCGTATGAGGAAGTTATAATTTTTTTATGTTTTGAAATAGCAGTAGACAACTAAAAACTTGAAATAAAGATTGAGTGATATTTAGCCGACACAACCTAAACGAGAATTGATGGTCTTGTCAATAGTAGTACAACGGTGAAAAATGTGACAAAAACGGATGTCGGATGAAGAAGTTATGAATTTTTAACGGATTTTCCTATCCTGGTCTGTTAAAAATAATAATATTAAAAATAAAGTCAAAATTAGCCGACGAAGTCTAAACGAAAGTTGTAGATTGTGGCACAAATTCCGAGAATCTCGCATGCGAATGTTATGGATTTTAGAAGATTGTGGCACAAATTCCGAGAATCTCGCATGGATAAGGCCGACGTCGATGAGTCACCCTCGCCTGAATCCGACACGTGCAGCCCTCTGATTGGATCGAACTTCGGTTAGGTCACCTTCAGACGCGTCTTTTGGCATCCGAGGCGACGTCTAAGACGTCTCCTAAGACGCCTCGTCGTGTCCTTCGCATTTGGCTGCCACCGAGCTGCTTGCTGCTGAGTCTTCTTGGCCGACCCTCGCAGCCCTTCCCTATAAATAAAAGGTTGCGAGCCTTCTCGGATACATTTGGAAATTTGCCATCTTTTACCCATTTTTCCGTATTTTCTTCATCTTAACATTCCCCGAAGCCCCGGTATCGATTATAACCCCCGAAATATGCCACGAAGTGGCCGAGAAGCCCGAAAAATTTATCTTTTCAGTTTTGAAGCTCTACCTTCGCAGAGCCGGATTTTCAATATATCTCCCGGTTTTCAACATAGAAATTCATATTTAAAGCCGAAGTGCTGCCCAAATTACTATTTTGACCCCCGATTAATCAAAGTGAGTTCAATATAAGGAACAATTGTATGTGATGTATTATATGTGCTATGTGCTTTTCAGTGTTATTATTCCGGGTTATTTTCCCGTGTTATTTTATTCGCTATTTTTATAGCAAAAGTAATACCTTTGACCATGTGATCAGTGAAAGGACTTAGATTCACATTGGTACTGGTACGTAGCCTCTGGCCATGTAGAGCATGTGTCTGTAAGAGAATGACTTCTATTCTATGGCATTGGCAAATGGTTAGACAAGACTATAAGCCTGAAATCTAACAAGATGTTAATTAGAAATTGTATGTCTTCTATGCCATTTGGGCCAAAGCTTTATTGATCTATATCAAGTATGGAAATTGTTATATCTCATTGATTGTATATCTTTGAATCAATTCATTGATTGATATGGAAAGCTTAACACATGATTCTCATTTGTCTTTGTTGTTCCTTGTTTCTCTTTGCTTCTGCCATATTGAAGTATATATATGGCATAACGTTATATTGTATCTATTATTGAACTCACTAAGCGTCACCGCTTACCCTATCAATGTTTAACAATTGAAGGAGATAAGTAATCAGTATGATCGTATACTGTTCGAAGATTTAGAATAGTTTGTATTAATACTTTTGTACTTCATCTTATGTTTGTATAAATTACAATATCTTGGGTAGTTATGTAATATATAACACTTTGTAATAGTCGGTTTGTATCTAGTAGTTTGTAACCTCTTTATCAATGTAAAATATTGCTTTTATGAATATGCAAGTAGCATGTTTTAGAGTAATAATATTGTGAATTATGAAATTTTGGGTCTTTCAGAAATACGAAAGTTGGGGTCTTTCAGAGTCATTAGAAGTGTTACATTTGTGACACTAAGTTCTCAAGCTTCAAGATGTACAAGGGATTCATTGTTATTACAATATAGCAATCATGGTATGTAACCTAACCCTAGTTTTATATGAATTTTGAAAATAATATACCTCTCCTAGGATTTCTCCTTTTGTGTTCAAGTTTGCATGTTCAAATAGGGAAAACCTAGATCCAAAGCATTAGGGTTGCATGCACACTTAGGAATTGTTGTTATGCTACTAACCCATCAGCTTCCACCTCCACCACCAATTTGTCTAGATATATTATTTTATGGCTTCATAAGTGGTCAAGGCGTCAGTCACATGCTGCGCAATCGTTAAGTCAATTGTAGTTGTGTCTAGTGATAGTGTTAGTTGTGGTGTTGGTCTTCCTGTTTGACGACTGCGAGTACTTCTTCTTTGAGGAGGCATGCCTTTTCCCTATTTATAATGAGGTTGTAAGTTGTATGAAAATACTGTTGTAAATATGAGTGATAATAATATTCATCTAATATCAGTCTAGTCAGTAGTGTAGAATTTGTATGAAACCATAATTTTTTACGATCCGTAAGCACACGTATTTCCTATGGTACTCATAAGTATCTAATAGGAAAATACGCATAGTATCACAGTTAAGTAACTAGTCTCTTTTATAAACATCATATAGGTTTGATATTTATCAGTGTTAGAGTTTTATGACTATACGTAATACAAATATTTATCAAATATAAGTATTTATAAGGTGTTACTAGAATTCTTGTGTGTCCCTAAGTGTTTTCCTTTGTGTCTTAAACTGTGATCTTTTTTTGCGTTTCTTAAAATATCCAAGTGTGTGGTCTGTAAAATATTTTATCTAAGTTTAGTTGTGCATCATTTTGACCATAACTAAACATAGTTGATCAGTCTATGTTTAGTTCTGGTTCGGCCCATGTACCACAAAACTTATCTAAAGTATTTGATCTAAAACCTTAAGTTGTGTTCTCACCGATGGTCCAAGTTTTTTGTATGTTTGGGTTGTATATACATGTGTTGTCATCATGGGTCTGAGTATATATATATATATATATATATATATATATATATATATATATATATATATATATATATGTGTGTGTGTGTGTGTGTGTGTTTGTGTGTGTGTGATTTTTTTGTTTATTATATGTATTATTAATTTTTGTTCAGTAATTCATGACCATCAGGAAAGGATGGACCAATCAAGACAACTAGAGGGCATGATCATTTTGGCGTATAGCTGTCCTAAAATCTAGTAAACCGACACCATGTCCATCCTCGACACTGCTCTCAAAAATAGTCAATTAGTAATATAAATGGTAATACTTTTGTTATTAGGTTAAAGGGGTAATTCTAATCCGAGTTGTGAACCTTAGACTATAGTTGTTATCTTCTAAGAAGATACTAGTTCTCTATAGCCAATGTATTTGATACCAATCTGCTATACCCCAGTCCGGCGGCGGAAAAGCCGAGTGGTGCGACTTTTTCATACAAACCCTAATGCTTGGATCTAGGTTTCTCTATTGTACATGCAATGAATCCAAGACTTGAAAACCCTAATCTAGCATACATAATTTCGAAATTAGATAATTACATTAGATTTAGATGTTTACCTATTCAAATAGTGGCTTGAATCTTCTTCTCTTGAGCTTAGAGTCACAATTGTAACTCCTCTAGTGGATCACAAACACCACAAGAAAGAAGGAAACTTTGAGAGAGGAGGGAGGATGCTAATTTTCGGCCCTAAGGTTTCTCTTAGAAGCAAGTGGTCGAAAATTGGAGCCTTGGGGTCTTATTTATAGTGCAGGCTGCTAGGGTTTCAGTCTAAACCCTAATGGATAACTTAGTCACCAAATTAATTCCTAATTAATTTATGACCAATACTAATTAAATAAATATGATTTCTCCTTTAATATATTATTCTTATAATATATTAATAAACCATAATATCCTCTCTCTCCACAAATTACCTTGTCAAGTTGCTTTGGTGAAGGCAACCCAAAAGGACCATGCACAACCGGCTCAAGTACATACCAAATATAGTTACGGACTTACACACTAATCCAACAGTCTCCCACTTGGATAAGTCTAGTAACTATATCTCATATATGACTTCAGGATCCGATCAATAATCATAGCTCTTAAACGCTTCTATCAACTCTGATCAAAACTATTCCTTCATATAAGGTATCGTACAATCCTCTGTTCTAGATATCATGCTGACAATACTTATTTTCCAGCATTTGTTTCTCGATCTCTGATTTGATCGACATAGAATTTAGTTGGACACCTCAACTTCATCCTGACTGGGCCCAACACATAAGTCAAACCAAATCATCGAGTGGCTAGATATCGCTCTTACCCTCTTAGGATAAGAGGAACAAAAGAACTTCGAATTATATGCTTTTATCACTCACCAACTAAGTCATACACAACAATGCGTTTTATAACATCAAGTTACTGATGCGTTTTCACATTGTCAATGTACAATCAACTAGCAAACAATAACAATATCTCTAGGTTCAAAGATCATATGATATTATCATCTTGCGATCACTCGTTATACAAGTAGTGATACCAGCAAGCGCAGGTTTATTCTAATGCTCAAATCATATCCATAAGCACTCATGAACTTTGTAGCAAACTTTTGTTATGCCCAAAACCTTTTAGACAATCTACAAAAAGATTCATGACAGTCTTTATTCACATCTACTTCCAAAATATGAACGACTATGGACTATTTGAATAATCTTATTATTCAGGAAGTCAAAACATGCAAAATTGAAACAATAAATAAATAACCAACACAAGATAGTAGCTTTAATCATAAATAACACAACTTTATTTATTCATCAAATGTCAATTACAAATTATCTATTACACGTTTCTTATCTATCTAATCCAAACTTATATCGTCCTTCAGCCCAATGCTCCTAGCGTGCTGCATGTGTTTCACCCTACTCAGTCCCTTCGTAAGGGGATCTGTTGGGTTTTGTTCTGATGATACCCTCTTCACAACGAGGAGTCCTTCTTCTACCCGATGTCTAATAAAGTGGTATTTTTTTCGATATGTCGAGATCTGCCATGATCTCTTGGTTCCTTGGTTAAGGCAATCACTCCTTCATTATCACAGAAAATTTCCATTGGCTCCTTTATGGATGGCACAAATCCAAGGTCTCCAATGAAGTTCTTCAACCATATAACCTCCTTTGACACTTCACTTGCCGCAATGTACTCTGATTCGCATGTTGAATCATCTACAGTCTCTTGCTTGGAACTTTTCCAAGTTACTACTCATGTATTAAGGGTAAAGACCCATCCCGACTGTGATCGGTAATTATCCTGATCCTTCTGAAAACTAGCATCATTGTACCCTCGTACCCTTAAGTCATCACTCCCACCGAGGACTAGAAACTATTCCTTGGTCCTTCGTAGGTACTTAAGAATATTCTTAACTGCAATCCAATGAGCTCTACCAGGGTTCCCCTAATATCTGTTGACCATGCTCAAAGCAAAGGCCACATCAGGGCGAGTACAAGTCATAGCGTACATGATAGATGTAACATCCCAAGTTCGGAACAAGAAGTGAAGGGTGCTGAGTGTAATTTCGAAGAAGGGACTCGATGAGTAGGCATGCTTACTCGCCAATTCGGAGGGGGTCTGGGTCGCGAATTAAGTGACCAACTCATCGAGTCGGAAGCTGGACTCGACGAGTTGGTGCTGGAATGAGAAAAACCCTAATCTTAGGGTTTGCCCCCTATTTAAAGGAATTTATGTCCAGCCTCTTATTCCCCCAAAGAGTTCCAGAAGACCCTAATTTCGTGTGAGGCTTCATTATTGAGAAGATTGGAGCTTGGAAGAGGAAATTGGTGGGAAAGAGCTTGAGGAATTAAAGGCTTGCTGCAAAGGAGTGGTGTAGATCCAAGATCTACATCAATTAGAGCTTATATTGGAGGTAACAATCTGTTGCTTGAGTTCTTTTGCATCTAGATCTTTTATCATTTGAAATTTTGGGGCATTTTGGTATGATTAAGAGTTACTTTGAGTTAGAGGCTTAGATCTGAGGTTGCCACTTCAGATCTAGGCTTGTGATGGTCCATAATGTCATAAAGTTTCAGTCTTTGAGTTGTTGGTGAAGCCCCTTTGTCCAAAACCCAAGCACTAGTGTGTTTTGGGGCTAAATCTCCATGGTTTCATGTAAAGTTTTCAACTTTACATTAGGGTTAGAGTGTAGAAGGGTGGATCTATGGATTTGAGCCTCTGCATGGCTCGAATAGCTTCTTAATGGGTTGAGAACTGGAGGGACTCGGCGACTCACATGGGTGTACTCGACAAGTTGTCTGAACATAAGCATGGACTCGACGAGTATATTGAAGATTGCCTTGGACTCGACGAGTCTGTTCTTAGACTCGGCGAGTCTGGTTGCAGAACCCAACCTCTTTTGGTTAAAGCCTTGGATTAAGTGAGTCGGTTGGCGACTTAGTGAGTCTGACAGGATGGGACTCAGAGATCGTTAGACTCCGCGAGTCTTGGGGCAACTCGGCGATTTAAGTTGTGTAATGAGAGTGTTCTGGGTATGGGAACTCGCCGAGCCGACTGGGTGACTCGGCGAGTAGAGTCAACCAGGAAGGTTGACTTTGACTGAGGACTTTGACCTTGACCAAGAGTTGACTAGTTTGACTTCCAAGGGTAATTTGGTAATTCTGGTATTTATGGAATTTGTTGTTTGGTAGTGTTCTGTGGGAGGTTCATGTTGGTGGTCGGAGCAGCTTGGTCTTACCTCTTCAGTCGGAAATTGCAGGTGAGTTATCCTCAATATATCGATAGGGTCTACGGCACCAAGGTCGGCCCTTTATCGGATGGAAATCCGGGTATTGTTTGTTATGTTGCTGCTTTGATAGATTTATATCCTGGTATTTAGGATGGTGTTATGATAGTGACTTGGTTAAGGTCGGTACCCGGTATATAGGGTAATGTTATGCTAGTGACCGGTTAGGTCGGAATCCTGGTTAGGATGCTAATATGCTATCAGATCTGATAGACTGTTGTCTAGTTAAGGATTTGTTATGTGATTAATTGTTTGAAGTGATGTTGATATGTTATGAGATCTGATAGACTGTTGTCTGGTTAAGGATTTGTTATATGATTAATTGTTTTATGTGCACATGGTTGTTTGACGGGGGTTTTGGTTGAGGTGGGTCCTGCTCTGTGTTGTAGGACAACATACCAGGGCGGACCGGATATTCCGAAGGCCCAGTGAGCGATCCGGATAGGCTGAAGGCCCTAAGAGGGCAGACCAGACGTGCCGAGGCTCGGAGAGTGGACCAGGCCGACTGAAGGCCCGGTGCGGGCGGACCGGTCATACTGTAGACTCAGAGAGTGGATCAGGTGGATTGAAGGCCCGGTGCGGGAGGACCAATCACACTGTAGACTAGATATACATGGATAGACTCGGAGGGTGGACTGAAGGCCCGGTACGGCGGACCAGTCCCACAGTAGACCTGATGTGCATGACTGTTCTATTTGTGCTATGTTATGAGTATGTTTATGTGTGGTTGGTATTTTGGGGGTAACTCACTAAGCTTCCTGGCTTATAGTTCAGTGTTTTGTTTCTGGTACTTCAGGAGATCGTGGCAAGGCGAATGCATGATCGTACCGCTCGTCATATTTTATGATTTATGTGATATGGTTCTAGGGGATACTATGATGTTTAAACGATTTTGAAAACAAGATGTATGAACTTAATGGTTTTTGAATGAACTAAAATGTTTTAAATTGGCTTAAATTCTACGGTCGTTACAAGTTGGTATCAGATCCTTGGTTCGAGTGAATTGGAGGAACATTCGTGTGAATCCTGTCTCAAATCAAGGAGGGATTTTCAAAATGGTTTAAAAAAAAGTTTTTTTTTTGAAATAAGTAAAGGAGGACGCAGAGGGTACGATCATCCAGAGCCAGTAAGTAGACCCCAAAATACCATACAAGTTGTTTGATTATGTGATATGTTAGAACAGCATGCTAGTACTACGCTAGGGATCTTCAGGAAGTGCATGATAGAATTGCCTGATTATATGATGCCTGCTAGCATAGGGTTTCCTTAGTATGAAATTGACATCATTATTATAGTTATTTAGTGTATGCATCGTGGTTATACATAACTAAGATCTATAGCCTGAGAATGTTTGATTTGGCCTTATGTTTTGTTCTTGATTAATTGGGAGCTTAGGGTAGGATTGGATATTCGAAAGTATATGGGGTCCAACGTTATGTATGGCTAGCATACACTAGTGCTGCAGGGTTGGTGGAAGCTTCACGGATGGGAGGGTTGCGTGGGACCGGTAGGTCGGTTATGGGATAGTGGTGCTCCTCTTGGAATGGGGATCGAGTGTTCGTTATGTATATGCTATTGTTAGGGTGTTGTGGTGATAGTTGATACAAATACGGGTAGGTGTGGAAGGTAGTATGGGCTTGTACTATTAAAAGCACATGACCCATACGCGTATCAAGGAAGTCACAACCCCTAGGGTTTTGTTGGAAGCTGGTTCTTGGGGTTATTATGAGGAATGCCTAATATCTTGTGGTGCATTTGCAGTATGGCGATTACGAGACGTCTCGGGGCAGGATCCAGTTCGGGATCGGGATCAGGAGAGGGTGATCAGGGTGGATCGGTACCACCTGATGTCATTGGTCAGATGAGTACGGATGAGTTGGATGCCAGGATTCGTTAGATCCTGCATGATGAGGTTGCTGCTATGTTCCGGGTTGAGTTACCGGAGATGTTTGGGTCGATCAAGACCGCCATGGTTGAGTACCTTGATGAGCGCTATGCGGCTCTTGTAGAGGCGGCTGTCGCGGCAGCTACATCGGCTGTAACAGCGGCAGGAAGAGGAGCCGGTCGAGGTTTTCAGCATCGGGACTTTGATAATACGAAGCACCTTACTTTCGATGGAGTTCAGGATTCGATCGTTGCTATGAGGTGGTTTTCAGACGTGGAGGGTAATTTCTTCTCGTGTTCATGCCCTGAGGATCAGAGGGTGAGATGTGCTCTGAACCTTTTAAGGCTCGAGGCGAAGGATTGGTGGAGGTTGACTACGGGATCTTATTCGGATGTGTAGCGGGCTGCGGTTACTTGGGATTAGTTTCGAGAGATGTTCAACACTCGTTATGTTCCACGGGTTGAGAGAGAGAAAGAGATATATATATATATATATATATAGAGAGAGAGAGAGAGAGAGGTTGGCTCAGGAGTTCCTGGAGTTAAAGCAGGATTCAGAGTCGGTGACGGAGATCACCAGGATGTTCACTGAGAGGGCAATGTTTTGCCCGGAGTTTGCTTCGCAGCAGGCTCAGATGTCCCGATATCTGAGTATGCTTAAAAGGGACATCAGGCATTTTGTGTCCATGCAGAGGTGTGATACCTTGTTAGAGCTGCAGGAGGCCGCCAGGCGGCGGGAGTTAGAGATGGAGTTGCAGTTGCGAGAGCAGAGGCAGACCCCGGTGCAGTCGCAGTCGGTGCCAAAACGGTCCAAAACCGTTGACTCTAGGGTTAGAGGTCAAAGCAGCTGAACTTGCGAGAAGTGTGGGAAGGGTCATGCCGGAGTTTGTAGGTCCGATGGTGCGTGTCACAAGTGTGGGAAAGAAGGGCACTATGCGAGGGATCTTCGTTAGTCGGTCCCGTCTTAGGATATGAGGATCTGTTATCACTGTCATCAGGTTGGACACTTGAGGGTCAACTGTCCACAGCTTGTTGCAAGACCAGTGCAGGCTCCAGCACCGGCCACTTTGAGGATTATGGGTGGAGGTCAGGGTGGAGCGGAGCCTCCGAGGGCTTAGGGGCGCGCTTTCCAGCATACATCAGAGGAGGTCAGGGCAGAGTCGGATGCAACTACGGGTATGTTTCCACTTTGATATCTTGTTATCTTGTTGTCTATGTGGTATTGTAAATCTGTTTGCCTTTTGCACATGATTCATCGTATTTTTGGGGATCTTAGTAGTTATGAGCTGTAGTTGGTTAGCGTTCAGAAGGATTCTTGATTGAAAGGTAAGGTATATAATCTTGTTGCTTGGAATAGCAACGACGTTGCGAGAAGTGTTCAGTTGCGATTCGAATTTCCTTGGAGTTCGGGATGTACGGTGTCGGGAGAGTGACCTGTGGAGGTTGCTCACTTCGGAGGGATTTGGTTCCTAGAGTGGAGTGGGAAACTTTATCAAGTTATGCCGGTTTGTCAGCGGAAGTTAGTAGTAGGTACGCTGAGTGGGGAGAATTGGAAAATTCTCTGGTGAAACAGTAAGCATCCAGGGTTGGTTAGCTGTTTGGATTTATTAGTGTTGTTAGCCGAGAGTGTAGCACAATTGGAGCAAGTGATAGTCAAGGGGCAGGGAACTGATCACGGTTTCAGGAAAAGTAGTTGGTTGATGTGAGGCCTGGATTAGGCCATGGAAAGGATTCCAGGAACGGAATGGGAGTTCAGAACCCTAGAGGGATAAAACAGACTGCATGGGAGAGACACCCGGGAAGGATGGTTCAAGGTGGCGTACGACAGTTTTGAGCGGTTCGGATAGACTGAAGGATGGAATTCGTACCAGTCAGGCCGAAGGCTCAGGGAACGGTCCAGACAAGCTGAAGGCCTAGGAGGGCGGTCTAGACAAGTTGGAGGTTGCGACAGTGGTCCAGATAGACTGATGGCCTGGAAAGGCGGTCCAGTCATGCTGAAGACTCTGTATGTGTTAGTGGATCTGTATGAGGAGTATAAGTGAATATGTCGCCATGAGGTGGTAATCGATATGGTCTGGCCCCAAGTATTGATCATGATGATGAAGTTGGCTGGAGGCCGTGCGTGGGCCTAGTTAGTATGTGATCGGATTCGGAGTATAATGGAGTTCGAGAATAGCAGTTGATCTACATGGATAGTGTAGAGAGTAGTTTAGAACAGTGGCACTTGCAAGTGTAGCAAGGGTTGTTGAGATGATTCCCTGGAAGGGAAATGTATGTAGCTCCGGAAGGAGTGTGGGTCCTCTGAAAGGAAGGCAGCAGAGTAAACGAATGATCGAAAGTGCTTCCGTTGCTGGTAGTAAGCACTGGGATTGTACCAGATATATTGAAGCACATACGGGTGGGATGCCTGTTGAGGTTATGACAATGTTGGATGATGCGTAGGCATGTTTTTAGGCTCCTTGGAAGAGGAGGATGATACTGGTGCCATATTGGAGATTGGGACAAAGGAAGGTGAGACATCAGGTTAATAGACTCGGGAGTAGTCTGGACCGGTGCTGAGGACTATTTGAGGATATTACAGTCGGAGGTCAAGGACCTAGAGGTCGTAATAGGGAGGTGTGAGTGCGTTGCACTCCATTGAGTAGAACCGAAGGGTTCGAGGGCGACGCAAGGACAAGATCCTTGGTTCCGAGTATGGTTGTGGTCATGAGCTATGGACGTAGTGGTGTTTCATCCTAGGGATGGCTGGACCATCGTAGGCGTGCCTGGTTTTTCAGCCCGAGGTTGTTTGGGGAAGGTACGATTTGTATAAACATTATAGCTGGTTGTTTAGGAGGGTTTCTCGGAAGCTGTGAATTCTTTCATCATGTTAGCATGGTAAGGGATTTCATCCAGGGAGGAAACGGGATGAGTTTCCATCGGTGCAAATTGATAAAGGTGGCGCCAGTTGGGCGATAGATAGTGAGCTGATACTGGGTCAAGGCCCTGTGGTTTAGAATGGTATCCAGTTTTCGTAGGTGGTGAATGAATGCGTAATTCGGAAGTAAGGTAATGTCTTTTGGTGGCATTTGGTCGATGAGTGTTGTTAATAGGAAAGGGAATTCGGTGTCCAACTTGAAGCGATTATCAGGACCCTGCAAGGGAAGAGATGAATTTTTAGGATTCAATAGCAGTGTTTGAAGGAATCTGGGTCGGTTGAGACCAGTGGATGCATTGTGGGAGTATCACCCGGAAGTTTGTGTTGCCGCAAGCTTCGAGAACGAAGCCTAATTTAAGTGGGGTAGAATTGTAACATCCCAAGTTCGGAACAAGAAGTGAAGGGTGCTAAGTGTAATTTTGAAGAAGGGACTCGACGAGTAGGCACGCTTACTCGCCGAGTCGGAGGGGGTCTAGGTCGCGAATTAAGTGACCAACTCGCCGAGTCGTAAGTTGGACTCGACGAGTTGGTGTCGGGATGAGCAAAACCCTAATCTTAGGGTTTGCACCCTATTTAAAGGACTTTATGTCCTTCTCCCAGCCTCTTATTCCCCCAAAGAGTTCCTGAAGACCCTAATTTCGTGTGAGGCCTCATTATTGAGAAGATTGGAGCTTGGAAGAGGAAATTGGTGGGAAAGAGCTTGAGGAATTAAAGACTTGTTGCAAATGAGTGGTGTAGATCGGCGATCTACTTCAGTTGGAGCTTATATTGGAGGTAACAATGTGTTGCTTGGGTTCTTTTGCATCTAGATCTTTTATCATTTGAAATTTTGGGGTATTTTGGTATGATTAAGAGCTACTTCGAGTTAGAGGCTTAGACCTAAGGTTGGTACTTCAGATCTAGGCTTGTGATGGTCCATAATGTCATAAAGTTTCAGTCTTTGAGTTTTTGGTGAAGCCCCTTTGTCCAAAACCCAAGCCCTAGTGTGTTTTGGGCCTAAATCTCCATGGTTTCACGTAAAGTTTGCAACTTTACATTAGGGTTAGATTGTAGAAGGGTGGATCTATGGATTTGAGCCTTTACATGGATCGAATAGCTTCTGAATGGGTTGAGAACATGAGGGACTCGGCGAGTCACATGGGTGTACTCGACGAGTTGTATGAACATAAGCATGGACTCGGCGAGTGGAAGAGCAACTCGGCGAGTCTGTTGAAGATTTCCTTGGACTCGGCGAGTCTAGTTGCAGAACCCAACCTCTTTTGGTTAAAGCCTTGGATTAAGTGAGTCGGTTGGCGACTCAGTGAGTTGGATAGGATGGGACTCGGAGATCGTTGGACTCGGCGAGTCTTGGGTCGACTCGGCGATTTAAGTTGTGTAATGAGAGTGTTCTGGGTATAGGAACTCAGCGAGTCGACGGAGTGACTCGGCGAGTAGAGTCAACCAGGAAGGTTGACTTTGACTGAGGAATTTGACCTTGACCAAGAGTTGACCAGTTTGACTTCCAAGGGTAATTTCGTAATTCTGGTATTTATGGAATTGGTTCTTTGGTAGTGTTCTGTGGGAGGTTCGTGGCGCTGGTCGGAGCAGCTTGGTCTTATCTCTTCAGTCGGAAATTGCAGGTGAGTTATCCTCACTATATCGACAAGGTCTACGACACCAAGGCCGACCCTTTATCGGATGGAAATCCGGGTATTGTTTGTTATGTTATTGCTTTGATAGATCTATATGCTGGTATTTAGGATGGTGTTATGATAGTGACTTGGTTAAGGTCGGTACCCGGTATATAGGGTAATGTTATGCTAGTGACCGGTTAGGTCGGAATCCTGGTTAAGATGCTGATATGCTATGAGATCTGATAGACTGTTGTCTGGTTAAGGATTTGTTATGTGATTAATTGTTTGATGTGATGTTGATATGCTATGAGATCTGATAGACTGTTGTTTGGTTAAGGATTTGTTATGTGATTAATTGTTTTATGTGCACATGGTTGTTTGACGGGGGTTTGGGTTGAGGCGGGTCTTGCTCTGTGCTGTAGGCCAACATACCAGGGCGGACCAGATATTCCGAAGGCCCAGTGAGCGGTCCAGATAGGCTGAAGGCCCCAAGAGGGCGGACCAGATATGCCGAGGCTCGGAGAGTGGACCAGGCCGACTGAAGGCCCGGTGCGGGCGGACCGGTCATACTGTAGACTCATAAAGTGGACCAGGTGGATTGAAGGCCCGGTGCGGGCGGACCAATCACACTGTATACTTAATATACATGGCTAGAATCGGAGGGTGGACTAGGTGGACTGAAGGCCCGATGTGGCGGACCAGTCCCACAGTAGACCCGATGTGCAGGATTGCTCTATTTGTGCTATGTTATGAGTATGTTTATTTGTGGTTGGTATTTTGGGGGTAACTTACTAAGCTTCCGGGCTTACAGTTCAGTGTTTTGTTTCAGGTACTTCAAGAGATCATGGCAAGGCGAAGGCGTGATTGTACCGCTCCTCACATTTTGTGATTTTTGTGATATGCTTCTGGGGGATACTCTGATGTTTAAACTATTTTGAAAACAAGATGTATGAACTTAATGGTTTTTGAATGAATTAAAATGTTTTAAATTGGCTTAAATTCTACGGTCGTTACAATAGAACCGACTGTGGAAGCGTAAGGTACTCGGCTCATATTAGCTATCTCTGCCTCTGTACTCGGGATCTGAGTCTTGCTCAGCTTAGTATTTCTTTGGATTGGTAACTCCCCTTCTTTGAATTTTCCATACTAAAACGCTTTATTACCTTATCCAAGTATGTATCTTGACTGAGTCCTATCAGTCTCTTTTCCCTGTTTCTCACTACCCTTATTCCCAGAATATAAGCAACATCTCTGAGGTCCTTCATAGCGACACACTTCCCAAGCCAGGACTTGACCTCCTGCATGGTTGGGATGTCGTTTCCTATGAGCAGTATGTCATCAACATACAATACGAGGAAGCTCACTATACTCCCACTGGCTTTGAGATATACACAAGATTTATCTTCACTTCACAAAAATCCAAACTCTATGACTTTCTCGTCAAAACAAAGATTCCATCTGTGAGATGCTTGTTTCAATCCATAAATGGATTTCTCAAGCTTGAACACTCTATTTGGATGCTTCGCATCGACAAAACCCTCTGGTTGATTCATGTAAACATCCTCAGCCAACTTTCCATTAAGAAAAGCGGTTTTCACGTCTATCTGCCATATTTCATAATCATGAAACATAGCTATTACGATCATTACCCTAATAGACTTTATCTTCACAACTGGCGAGAAAGTCTCATCATAGTCAACTCCAAGAGTTTGAGTAAAGCCCTTCGCAACCAATCGTGCTTTATATGTGTGCACTTTCCCATCCATGTATGTCTTCTTCTTGAAGATCCACTTGCACCTGACTGTCTTATGACCCTGTACATTCTCAACCAAATTCCAAACTTGGTTGTCGTACATGGACTGAATGTCGCTGTCCATCGTCTCTTTCCATTTAGCAGACTCTGGACCTGCCATGGCTTCCTTGTAGCTGCTCGGTTCGTCCAAATTTGTCAGTGTTTCATCACTAATAAACGTATCCCCTTTAGTAGTAATATGAAAACCATAAAACTGGGGTTCAACACTAACCCTACTAGAACGTCTAAGAGGTAAGGACTCGTCAATGGGTTCAACCGGAGTTTCCTCCTCGGGTTGATTATCAGTGTTAGAGGTTCCTTCATCTCTTTGCTTTTGAATCTCTTCAAGATCAATTTGCCTCCCACTGTCCTCTTGTCTTATCCGTTCCGTTTCTCGGAAAACCCCTCTTCTAGATATGAAGACAACATTGTCACTCGGTCTATAGAAGAGATAGCCAAAAGACTTCTGTGGGTAGCCGATGAAATAACACTTCTCACTACGAGGCTCGAGCTTGTCGTGAGTGTCTTGTATTTCTAAAGCCTCGCAACCCCAAACCTTGATACGTGCCAACGAGGGAGCTTTCCCTATCCACATCTTGTGAGGTGTCTTGGTAACCTTCTTGGTGGGAACTAAGTTAAGGATATGGGCGACAGTCTCTAAGGCATACCCCTAGAAAGCTATTGGCAACGAAGCCTGACTCATCATAGAACGAACCATTTCCAACAAGGTCCAATTACATCTCTCAGCCACACCAATCAACTATGGCATTCTTGGAGGCGTCAATTGCGAAACAATTCCGCATTCCTTTAGATAGTCGTGAAACTCAAGACTTAGGTACTCTCCTCATCGGTCTAACCGAAGCATCTTGATTTTCCTGCCCAGCTGATTCTCCACTTCATTCTTAATCTCTTTGAACTTTTCAAAGGTTTCTGACTTATGCTTGATTAAGTAGATATATCCATATCTGCTGTAATCATCTGTAAAAGTACGTAGAAGCAGCAATCATCCCTTGTGGTGGATCTAAAGGGCCCACAAACATTAGTGTGTATGAGATCCAATAGACCCTCACCCCTATCACAAGTGCCAGTAAAGGGTGACTTGGTCATCTTCCCAAGTAAACAAGATTCACACACGTCATCGTCCCTAAGGTCGAATGACTCCAACACTCCATCCTTTTGGAGTTGGGCTATGCGTTTCTTGTTGACATGGCCAAGGCGACAATGCCATAAGCATGCTTTTTCTAGACTATTATACGAATCAATATTCAACACATCATTTCCTAAATTATCAACAATCAACACAGATTCATAAATCCCATTACAAGGTAATGCATTGAAATAAAGACACCATCCAAATAAACATTAATAGAACCATTACTATTATCAAATGAGTATCTGACACCTTGTCTAAACAATCCATGAAATGAAATGATGTTTCTTTCCATATCTGGCGAATAGCAACAATTATTTAAATCTAACCCTAACCCATTACTCAACACTAAAGAATAAACTACGACTTTGGTCACAGGCGACGATCTTCTGTTTCCCATAATCAAGTTTATCTTCCCATGTTCCACCTCCCTACTTCTTCTTAGGCCCTGCAAATCAGAACAAATGTGGAAACACATCCTATATCAAGAACCCATGAAGTAGCAAATGACGAGTTGTTAGATTTAATAGAATACATACATGCAAAGCTGGGATTTATCTTCCCATCCTTTATGTCTTGCAAATACCTAGGGCAGCTTCGTTTCCAGTGGACCTTCTCGTGGCAGTAGTAGGACTCTGCTTCTTTGGGGTCGAAAGAGGGTTTGACTGAACCGACTTTGGTTCCACTAGAAGAGGAACCATCATGGGGCTTACCCTTTTGGTGGCTCTTACTTGGAGCCTTCCTCTTCTTACCCTTTCCTTGACTAATTGCCAATACAGGAGCAGCCATAGTAGAGGATGATGTAACATATTTGTCCTTGAGGTTGCTCTTAGCAGTCCTTAGGAGCCCTTGGAGTTTGCTCAAGGTGATCTCTTCCTTATTCATATGGTAGGTCATCCTGAATTGGTTGTAGCACGAGGGCTAGGAGTGGAGAATGATTTCGATAACCAAGTCTTCCCCAAAGTTAACATTTAACTTGCAAAGACGATCAACATACCTCTGCATCTTCTGCAAATGTGAGGTTAGGGACTCTCCACTCCCCATCTTAGCGGTAATCATGTTGGTGATGATCTCATAGCGCTCTTGCCTTGCGCTTTGGTGGTACCTCTCCAGCAAATCTTGATGTATTTCATATGGATACATGTCCTCATAGGAATTTTTGAGTTCAAGATTCATGGTGGCCAGCATAATGCAATGAGCTTTCGTTGCATCACGCTCGTGGGCCTAAAAAACGGCCAACTATTCGGGAGTAGCGACTTTTGGATTGATCCTTTCAAGCTTCTCGTCGAAGACATATTCTTTGTCCTCGTAATGATCAATCATGCGAATGTATCTCATCCATTCGTTGAAATTCGATCCATCAAATGTCACCTTTTGACATAGGCTCATTAGCGAGAATGAACTAGAAGTAGTGTTGTTTGCGTTTGCGTTAGACATCTGAAAATAGAAAGGAATAAAGTTTGATTAGAATTTAATCCCTAATTAAACACCCAAATGAGAAATTAGGGCTAGGATCCAACAACATTATTTACAACTTAGAAAGGGATGCCGTACTCTAAAAGTGAATAATTTGAAGGTAAGTGAATGAATTCACTAATTTTCACCACGAAAAACGAAAAATAGCTTAAGTTTTAAATGTATTTGAAAACTTCTAGATCTTTGAGATTCATTGAACTTTTCAATGGCATGTTTAAATCTCGATATGCACTTCAAATTTGCGACTGGGATGCCGAGGATCGCAAACAAGTTGTGAATAACCATGCGAATAAACATGGTGCACCCAATGTCTCTATCACCTAATCAATGTGCCGGTTAGCCACACACGCTCCATTAATCTATGACAAACATCGGGCCACCCTTTGCCACCAATGTCAATCCCAAATTAATGCGCCGGTTAACCATGCAAACTCTATTAACGCTTGATAAGGGTACAAAGTGTAATTCCATGGAATAACATCATTTTCACATTTTACCCTAAAGTAACTAAGATTGGGAATTTGAAAAAAAAAACATGTTAGTTACTTTGCAATATTCATTATACTTATAATGAGGTAATAAGTTCCCTATCCTATCCGTTTGGCTAACGACCCTCCACCAATCAAGCAAGCGGTGGGTGTGAGTGTACACCCGTTAAGCGCCATTTTATAGGCAGCAACCTTATACCCACCTTAGAGATCGGCTTCGTGAATGAAGGCTACTAGCAATAAGACAAGCTTATTCTTGTATATATAAATCTTATAATAAATAAAGTATAAGGTTGATTTTAAACTTGTAAAAATCTAAGGGTTGAAATTTAAAATTTTTCAATAATTAACTTTTAATCAAAGAATTTAAATTTCAAAACTTGAGGGTAAGTTTTGAACTTTTCAAAACACAAGGGATTAAATAACAAATAATATAAATCAAACAATTTATTTAGTGATTATCTATATTTGACCTAATTCAATTTATTGCAAGATAAGTTACCCAATTAATTCAAATAATCAATTTAATCATATAAGGAATTTATTATCTTGTGTTTTGGCAAGGATAATATTTCAATAACAATAAAAATCGAATCTTATCAGTTAAAAACATTTAAGGCAATTATGCTTCAGCAAAACAGCAAGAGAATCCGAAAATCCCTCTGTCTAACGCTCTGACTCACCGAGTCACTCACTGGACTTGCCGAGTCCATGAAGTGACTCGTCGAGTCAGTTCGAACAGAGGGCCAGAAAATGTTTTTCAGCAGATAATCAATCATAGCATCACATACAACAGAAACCAATCAAGGCTCTGATACCACTGATGGGTTTTAAGAATAAGAACAATCATATGTGCTCATACAAAACCTAATGCTTGGATCTCGGTTTCTCTATTGTACATGCAATGAATCCAAGACTTGCAAACCCTAATCTAGCATACATAATTTCGAAATTATCTAATTACATCAGATCTAGATGTTTACCTCTTCAAATAGTGGCTTGAATCCTCTTCTCTTGAGCTTAGAGTCACAATTGTAACTCCTCTAGTGGATCACAAACACCATAAGCAAGAAGGCAACTTTGAGAGAGGAGGGAGGATGCTAATTTTTGTCCCTAGGGTTTCTCTTGGAAGCAAGTGGTCGAAAATTGGAGCCTTGGGGTCTTATTTATAGTGGAGGCTGCTAGGGTTTCAGTCTAAACCCTAATGGATAATTTAGCCACCAAGCAGCCCAAGGAACCTTTTGGAATAAGGCCCTTGGACGAAAGTATGATGATCTTTCATCATAATTTCGTTCCCCCTAGTCCATTAGGTTTCCCAGCCCAAAACTCAATTATCACACATTTGACAGTTTATGCCCCTTTATTTAATTAATCTCTTTTAGTCACCAAATTATTTCCTAATTAATTTATGACCAATACTAATTAAATAAATATGATTTCTCCTTTAATATATTATTCTTATAATATATTAATCAACCATAATATTCTCTCTCTCTCTCTCTCTCTCTCTCTCTCTTTCTCTCTCTCCCCTCAAATTACTTTGTCAAGTTGCTTTGATGAAAGCAACCCAAAAGGACCATGCACAACCGGGTCAAGTACGTACCAAATATAGTTACAGACTTAGACACTAATCCAACATGAAATTATATCACAATTGAATCCTTCAAGAACATCTTAGTACAATTGTATGACTAAGAAGAGTAATTGAACATTGTTAGAAAAGATTCGATCATAGATGAGTCATCCTTTGTTCCAGTCAAGATTTAGATTCATACTCTAGTAAGTACAAATGGTATCTTGAAACTCATTTTTAACTAAGAAGGTTGAAAACACCTTGAAATGTTTGGATTAAAGATGTTTTCTTACTCTAGCACATATAGAATTTGATTTGTGATGTTTTCGCTAATCGGGAAACAAAATATAAACCGAGACCTATTCTATGAAGTGTTTTCTTGTTGAGAATCCACACAAACTTTTGATTTGTTTTAGCTCGTCAAGGAATGTTCCTTGAGAGGAAACACATATGTAAAGAAGTCAGTGGGAGTCGTATTGATCTTGAGAGTTTCAAGATTCAATCGACATTAATCTTTTAGTTATCACTAGCACGCAACCTGAGGTTGATAACCTATCATGTTTAGTTGACACATTCTTATTTCTATGCACTTCCAGTTGATTTGGCAATTCTTATGAGTTCTATGTTTCCATTTAATAGGAAAAGTAAAAAAATGCACATTGGTCAGTGAAAGTACATTGATCAATATGGGTGAGCTGCTAATAACATGGAAGCATTGGTAAGCCCTTGAGCTACCAAAGGAAAAAAATTAGAATTATGAAGTTCAGCCCATAAAGGAAAGCTAAATTTGAATTTGGTTTTTTCATAAACCTTATCATATGATTATAGGATGAAAATGATAGATTCACATGGATGGGAATGTATTCATAATAAAATATAGGTGGCAAAGGTTTCACTCTAATTCATGAGAATGATTATGAGGAAATACTTTCACTGATGGATTTTAAAGATTTGATAAAGATCAATATGGATATTGGCTATGTTAAATGCATTCTCAAATTCACAATTTGATTACGGAGTCTCTCTTCATTTTTCAAATTGTGAGGGATGGCAAGTAATTGTTTGAATATTCGAGAGATATATCTATCAGTCTTGAAGGGTTTAAACACACATATATGTTATCTAATTAAGGTGTATAAATTGAATAAGTCTAGAGAGACTTATTAATGCATCGTGAAATAGAAATCTGTACTTTAGTAAGAAAAGTTAAGCGTATTGATTTCGCGAGGTATAGTTGATTGTTTTGGTACATGTCAAAGCTAGTGGGAGCATAATTGTTATGCTAGTATTGCATGTTGACCATACTATTTGTAAGAAACAAAGTTTTTCAATCTGCTAATTGCAAACTTTCGAAATTGTTCGCTATAGTAGAACTACGGGAGAGGGCACTCATACTTTGTTTTAAATCTAAAGGATTAGATCGTATAGTTTAATAGAACTTAGTCATAGACATATGTGAATATCATATTAAAATGGTTCAACATTGGAAATTCCATATATGAAAATATTATGGCAAGAGATTGAACAGATATCAGATATAATGAATCGAGTCCTATATGCTTCGGATATAGGATCGATTATATATGTTGTAATATTCACTTATTCTAATTTTTCAAAATGCCTTGAGCATTGACAGGAAAAGGATTAGAACATTTTATGTGACTAGAGTTGTTAAACACCTGTTAAGCACATTCTATCGTTTACTGAAGATTGGTTGCTTGTGGAAATTTGGAAGTATGGTATTAATTTGGACGGACCATAGTGACATGATTCTGGATTGAGATGATTCTTGATAAGAATTGATGGTCATATGGGAATATAGAAATGTTTCCATAATGGGAGTTGATTATTAATTCTACATGTGAGTTGGAAATTTTAATGCAAGAGAAGTGTTCAAGAAGTGTACCTTGAATTCGAACCTTCATTATCATGGAATTTTTCTTGTAACAAAGTTCTAATGGAACATTCTGTAATATCGTTGGCTCGGTCTCAATTTGAAGCCTTGGCATCATAAAAGGTCAATGCATGTAAGGTTGGAATTACAATACATTTTGGATGGTGACAAGCATTTGGAATTGTGAAATGAGCATCATTGGAATAGTGTACAGTCGATATGTTCACAAAGGAAGGACTAGAGAGAAGCATTGTATGCATGTTCCTAACATGGAATAACTAATGTTATTTAATTCAAGTGGTTAGTTGATTACTCGAAACATTATATAATGAATAAAGTCGTAATTATTATGGTGATTAAGTAATAGAGATTATTTATATTCAATAGGGTTGAGACCGTTATTAGTTAGCTTATTATTGTGTTTCACTTTGCACATTTTCTTCCTGATTAATTTGTTTATTCGAATTCCACAGCCACTCATACAATTGGAAGTAAATAGTGAATTAAGACTGTCATGAATTGAATTGTAGATTATCTATTGGGATTAGACATTGCAATAAGATTGGTACAATGTTCATAAGTACTTAGAAAATGGGGACTGTAAGTATTTGCTAAATGCACGCTTAGAGAATTACTTCATGGATCATATAAAATGGGGACTGTAAGTATTTGCTAAATGCACGCTTAGAGAATTACTTCATGGATCATATCACAAGTAATTCTGACTGGTAATATCATATATTCTTAAAATAGAGATATATGAGTTGTAATTTTTCAAGTCGGTTGTGCATTGTTATTGCGAAAATACATCAGTAACATGATGTTATAAAATGTAGTATCATGCACGATTTGGTGAGTAAAAGATACACGCATATAAGTGTTGGATTAGTGTCTAAGTCCATAACTATTTTGGTATGTACTTCACCCGATGGTGCATGGTCCTTTTGGGTTGCCTTCACCAAAGCAACTTGATAGGATGAATTATGGAGAGAAAAGATTAATTATGATTTATTAATATATTATGAGAATAATATATTAAAGGAGAAATCATATTGTTTAATTAATATTAGTCAAGAATTAATAAGAATTAAGTTTGTGGCTAAAAGACATTAATTAAACTTAAGGGACTAGAACTGTCAATTGTGTGATAGTTGAATATTGGGCTAATGGACTCCATATTAGAGGGGTGGACGAATTCTATGGGGAAACCTATTAGAAATCGTCCTAGGCCTCTAAGGAGGAAGTCCATGGGTTGCTTAGGGCTTAAGCATCCAAATTAGGGTTTCCTTGTTAGATAACCCTAATAGCCTCACTATTTAAAGGACCCTTGAGACTCAAAAACGTGGTGAACTTGTTCTGTAGGGTTTCCACACATTTTGGGCAGCCTCCCCTCTCCTTATTCTTCATCCTCTTGCTCTTGGTGTTTGTGAACCATTAGAGGAGTGACAATTGTGACTCTAAGCTTTCTAAAGTCATTACAAGGAGGATTTGAGATTGTTATTGCTACATAACAATCAAGGTAAGATCTAAACCCCATTCATAAGTTAATTTGATTAATTGTATGCTAGATCTAGGGTTTAAAGTCTTGGATGAGTTGCATGTACAATAGAGAAACCTAGATCCAAGCATTAGGGTTTACATGAGCACATAGGATGTTCTTATGGCCAAAACCCATCAGTGGTATCAGAGCCTAGATTGGTTTCTATTATATTGATGCTTTGGTTATTTGTTCAAGATTCAAAAATTGATTTTTTGGTCCCCTGTCTGATGAACTCGGCGAGTTCCAATGTGGACTCGACGAGTCCATAGAGGAACTCGGCGAGTTCGAGCGTCAGAAGGAGGCAGTTTCGGGATTTCTTGCTGTTTTGCTTGAGGATACTTGCCTTATCTTTTTTGGGTCATTAAAATCCGATTTTAAACATATTTTGAGTATATCCTTGATTAAACAAAAGATAATTACCAATTGATTAGATAATAACTTCCTTATATGATTAAAGTTTGATTATTTGTATTAATTGGGTAACTTATCTTGCAAGAAATTGATTTTAGGTCAAATTTAGATAATCATTAAATTAATTGTTTAATTTAAATTATTTTCTATTTGATCCTTTGTGTTTTGAAAAGTTTCAAACTTGCCCTCAAGTTTTGGAATTTAAAAGTTGATTAAATGTTTAATTTAGAAATGTTAAATTCTAAAACCCTAGTATTGTTTTGAAAAGTTCAATTCTCACCCTTATGGTTTTATTAATTAATTAAAGTGTATAATTAAAGGAGGTTTAATAAATCCATAAAGTTTTGGCTCACAATTTAATTAAATTAAAAGTATAATTGTTAAATTTGACCACCTAGTATTTTAAAAATGTAAAATACACCCTATACTATATATATCATTAAAAGTCTAATATTGTATATGTGTGAGTAAAGTGTCAAGTATTACCGTTAGTAGTTCTCATTCACAAATAGGTGACTGTAACATGTGGGGGCACCATGTAAGTTTGCATGGTTATTCACACCCTGTTTTATGATCCTCGACATCCCAGTCACAAATCGAGGGGCATATCGATATTTAAACATGCCATTGAAAAGTTCAATGAATCTCAAAGGATCTAGGAGTTTTCAAAGCATTTAAAACTTAAACTGTTTCTTCGTTTTTCATGGTGGAAAATTAGTGAATCGTCATTCACTTACCTTCAAATGTTCTGTAATTTGGGTTACGACATCCCTCACCCAAAGTTGTGGAATATTGTTTTGAGTCCTAGCCTTAGTATCTCATTTGGGAGATTTATTAAGGACTCAATCAATCAACTAACTTGAATTTTTTTCTCCCATTTTGTAGATGTCAAAGTATGACAACTATGGTATTCCCAAATCCCATGGAACAAGCTTTCTACATGAAGATGATATTCCATGATTTGATCGAGGAACAAGAGATCAGGCTTTTACTTCCTCCACCTCCTCCAATTATTCTCCCTAACCCACAAGTTCGAAGGCTTGAAAAGTTCAAGCTCACTCAAGCCCTTTTGGCAAGTAGACATGAAGAAGGAAAGTCGGTGTGTGCACACGTCCTAGAGATGAAGTCACACATTCATAGGTTAAGAATGTTGGGATCCGTTGTCTGTGAGGAGATGGCTGTTGACTGGGTTCTTCAGTCACTTCCTAACTCGTATAGTGAGTTCGTAAGAGAGTACTATATGATGAATCACGACGTAACCCTCATTGATCTCACCTATATGCTTACTGCTGCTGAATCAGCAATGATTCGGCGCACTGGAAAAGCAAAGTTGATCGGTGGATCGGCCTTCCAGACCTCTATGGATATAGGCAATCGCAACGAAAGGCATGCCATGATCAAAAATTTTGATCATAAGAGAAAGGCAAAGTCAGAAGTAGTTCCGGGTGCTGTTCCAAAAGAGTCAATTTGCTTTTATTGCCAAGAGAAGGGGCATTGGAGACGAAGCTGCCCTATTTACCTAAGAGATCTAAGAGATGGGAGAGTTAAAACGTATGGATATGCTTTAGGTAAATCCATTGACTAACTCTTTTAAGCTCCTATTCTAGATTCTTAATACATGATGTGATAAGATTACATTTCGATGTTTTGTAGGATCGAAGAAAAGAGAGGAAGCTTAAAGGAAGAAGTGAGCAGAATCTAACCATGAAGAAATGGATTTCGATCTCATTACTTGAGGATTAGATTCTTGAGCTACTACTTAGAGTAAGAATAAGATTGCTAAGAAATATATAGTAGCATAGTTTTTCAATGAATTGCATTGTAAGGACAAATTTTTCCGCAATAAAATAAATTTTGATTTTATATTATTTATTTATCCTTGCAATGGCGTGTATAAAAATTGATGTTTGAATGTTTCTATTATTAGCAATAATGGATTTGATTCTTAATTATGTTATTTGTGGAAATGTCGAGAATTTACCAAATAGGGAGAGTTTCTCATCGCCCAAGTTTCAATTGGACAGAAACTTGGAATCATGCAACTTGGTTGCACGATGAATGAGAAATTTCATATTTGGAAATTAGACTAATCCGTTGACAAAGTGTCAAGTGAAGAAGTAGGAGATCAAGTACACAAGGTTGTGTGTTGATCAAGTCCACCACAAAAGTGACAAAGAAATTCGTCATGATTTATTAAAGGTTTGGTAAATATGATTATACTTATAAGATTAAGTGTAATTCTGAATTGATTGAAAAGGTTTAAATCAATAGCAGAACGAATAAGAAGAATCAAGTAGGCAGAAAGATAAAAGTTTCTCTATTCTAAGAAGAAGGGAGAGTGCCTTTTATTATGTTTTATGATAGGTCTTAATGATTAAGAACCATATCTCAATTGATCCTCTAAGTGATTCATAGTACAATTGTATGTATAAGAAGAGGAATCAAGAATCGAAGAAATGGTTAAATCAAAAGTCAATCATACTTCGTTCCAAAACAAGTCTTAGAGTTAAGATTGTGACATTGAGTGACAAGTCTTAAGAAGGTTTATAACATTCATCAAATGTGGAATTGAAAAAGGTTTTCTTATTCTCGCACATTTGAAATTGGAAATTTGTGATGTCTTGGATTAGACAAAGACCAACGAGGACCGATTTGTGAAGTGTTTCGTCTTGATAAAAGCTACACTAACTCTTGAATATTTGTTTGTCAAGAAATGTTTATTGACAAGAGAATCTTATATGTCAAGGAGTCAGTGGGAGTCTTAATGGTCTTGAAAGGTTTCAAGAACAAATCAAGAATAAACCTTATCGAACATCACTAGCACACGACTTAAGGTTTACAACCTGTCGTGTTGACACTATCCTGTTTTTGTGCCATTCCAATCGAGTTAATTATGCATGTGAGTTCTATGAGTTCTCAATTGAACGCATAAAAGGCAAGCACGTTGATCAATGAAAAGTGCATTGATAAGAAAGGGTGAGCTGCTTAACTACTTGGAAGACATGGTGGGCACTCGTGTTGCCATAAGGCAAGAAATCAAAATTGAGAAAGTTCGGTCCATATGAGTTTGGATTTGTCGCAAACTTTGGTTTTAACAAATTCACATGAATAGGAACAAATACACCATTAAAGTCTAACTGTCATAAGATTCCCTCCCTCATGAAAATGACTGTGAGGAAATGCTTTTACTAAGAGAGATTTTAAGAAGATAGTGATTGTGAAAATTGGATTCTCGAATTCGATTATGGTTACGGTATCCCTTTCCATGATTCAAAATGTGAGATTTGGCAGCTAGTCTTAATTGTTTAGTGTAACGCCCGTAGATCCGAGCTAGTCAATTTAGAGGCAATAGGGGTCGAAAACGACTTTTCGACAAATGATTATTTAGAATAAATAATCTTAACCAAGTTGTAGTATATGTCACAAGGTTTCTGTACATATAAAGAATGCCGAAATCCGAGTTATAAAGAAGAAGTTATGACCCGTCGAAGTTTCGCGACAGAACCGACACGGCACCGGGAAGCGTAAATAGTGAATTTACGATAAAGCGAGATTTAGCCTTAGCGATCTAAAAGAAAGTCGTAAAATGCGTTAAAATAAGAACATCGATAAAAAAGAACGCCCAAATCTGACTTCGTATGAAGAAGTTATGATTTTTCGAAGTTTCGGATTAGTAGTGTACATCCTGAAATTCGAATGTTAGATCGAGCGGTTTTTGGCCGACACGACCTAAACGAGAATCGAAGATCTCATTAAGAGTAGCGTAACGAGAAAAAGATGGGCGAAAACGGACATCGGATGAAGAAGTTATGAGGATTTAACGGACCAATCATGTCCCGGTCTGTTAATAATATAAAATTTAAAATTGAGTCAAAATTAGCCGACAAAGTCTAAACGAAAGTTGTAGAGTACGTTCCCACCTTCGCGTGGATATAAAGAACGTCAAAAACGGAGCTCGTATGCGAAAGTTATGATTTTTAGAAGTCGAGAATGCAATTTGCGAAATCTGTTGCTTGACCGATGACGTGGCTTAATCCTGACCGTCGCTTGCTGATCACAGCTCGCTTCGGATGAAGGACATGCCGCCCTCGCTTACGCCCCGCGTCCGAAGCCAGTACACCCCGCGTACCCTCGTCATTATCTCTTCCGGAGTGCAAGACAGCTGGTCCGGGGTGGCGCTCTTATCCGAACCATTACGCCCAGCGTACGTCCGAGGTACGCCCAGCGTACCGAGGCCTCGCAGGCTATAAAAGGGGGCCGAGATTTCTTCATTCTTCACACCATTTTTCACTTCTCTCTCTACAAACTTTCTCTCTCTAAGTGCTATAAACCCCCCTAAGCCCTAGTTAAGCCCCTTAGCCACCTAGGGAATCCCCGAGGCTCCCTGAGTCCCAAGAAAAAAGAGTTTTTCGGTTTCAAACCGCTGCTCCAATTAAGTTCCGGTTTTCGATAAAATTCGCTGTAATTGTGCTACGCTTACGTAATTTTTAATATAGCTTTCAAATAATTATAGGAATGTTATTAGGTCCTTAAAATAATTATTTGGGCTATTATTATGAGTTATATTGAGTGTTATTAACGCTTAATAATAGTCAGACTAATTAATTTGTCACGGTTATCGTTAGACTAAACCCTAGTGGTATTGGTACTAGGTTTTATCGAAGGAAAATCGTTTTGAGAGTATCGAAGCGCTGTTCGAGTGCTGAGTCACCACCTACTCAGGTGAGTGCATGGTCCCTTTCATCTTACACATAGATATGAAGTATTCTATTATAATTTACGTGCTATGTGTGCATATTGTCTGAATACTTGTTGTCTATGCTGGTGAAAGATTTTTATACATGTTTTAAATGATGTAAACTGTATAAAGTATTTTATATCTACAAAATATGTTGGGTAAAACATGGGTAGATGAATGATGAGGGATTAAAGCTGAAATAGAGGAACATTAGTAGCATGGACCTAGTGCCTTATAGGTATACATTGGCAGCAGTGGACCTAGTACCCTATAGATGAGCACTGGCAGCTGTGCCACAACCGGTAGATGTTTTAGATCTACGGTAAACGTCCTTGCAGCTGCGCCTAATAGGGAGCCTTATGACCATTACAGTAGCGTTTAAAGGTCAATACCGGCAGAAGCGCGTCATATGAAATGTCCCAATTCTGGCAGTTGTGCCTAAGTGACAAGATTAGCAGCTGCGCTTAACCAATGTGTCATTGGCAACAATGGACTTCATGTTGTTTCGTTAGGATGATCCTTAGGAATGAATGAATGAGAAATAGCTGATTCTTAGAGTAGATCCTTAAGAATAAAGAAGATAATGGGGATGGGTAATTGGGTTGATTGTTTGATTGTTTAAACATAATAATTTTATTATTGTGGGTTGAAAACCCTATGTACTCACCAGGTTTCCCAACCTGACCCACTCAGTTTATTTATATCACAGGTGACGATATGAAGTGACATTTCACTGAGAGATTTAAAGAGATGTAGATCACTAGTGTAAATAATTGTAAGTTATGTTTATGCTTATGTTTCTGTATTAACAATGATATCCCAAACGTTTTAAGATGAATAAAATACGTTTCTTCGAAAATGTTTTAATAACGTATTTATCGTGTTTTTTTCTGGGAACAAATTCCGCAACATTTTTATTAAAGGAAGAACACTGATTTTTATAAAGCATAAAGAAAATCGGTCTTTTCTGGCCGTGCAAATGGGGATGTCTCATGTAACATCCCCCTCTGGCACGTATCACAATATTGTCCGCTTTGGGCCACTCGGCACGAGGACTTCCCAGGGGGTCACCCATCCTGGTACTACTCCCGCCCGAGCACGCTTAACTGCAGAGTTCTTATGGGATCTGCTGCCCTCACGGCTTTAAAACGCGTTGTGACAAGGAAGGTATCCACACCCCTTTATAAGGAAATGTTTCGTTCTCCTTCCAAGCCGATGTGGGATCAGATTTAACCCACTTTCACCCCCCCCCCATTATAGGGTTCGACGCCCCCGTCGAACACATCGACCCGTGCCCTAGCTCTGATACCATTTGTAACATCCCCCTCTGGCACGTATCACAATATTGTCCGCTTTGGACCACTCGGCACGAGGACTTCCCAGGGGGTCACCCATCGTGGTACTACTCCCGCCCGAGCACGCTTAACTGCAGAGTTCTTATGGGATCTGCTGCCCTCACGGTTTTAAAACGCGTTGTGACAAGGAAGGTATCCACACCCCTTTATAAGGAAATGTTTCGTTCTCCTTCCAAGCCGATGTGGGATCAGATCTAACCCACTTTCACCCCCCATTATAGGGTTCGACGTCCCCGTCGAACACATCGACCCGTGCCCTAGCTCTGATACCATTTGTAACATCCCCCTATGGCACATATCACAATATTGTCCGCTTTGGGCCACTCGGCACGAGGACTTCCCAGGGGGTCACCCATCCTGGTACTACTCCCGCCCGAGCACGCTTAACTGCAGAGTTCTTATGGGATCTGCTGCCCTCACGGCTTTAAAACGCGTTGTGATAGGGAAGGTATCCACACCCCTTTATAAGGAATGCTTAGTTCTCCTTCCCAGCCGATGTGGGATCAAATCTAACCCACTTTTGAGACATTTCCTTATAAAGGGTGTGGATACCTTCCTTGTCACAACGCGTTTTAAAACCGTGAGGGCAGCAGATCCCATAAGAACTCTGCAGTTAAGCGTGCTCGGGCGGGAGTAGTACCAGGATGGGTGACCCCCTGGGAAGTCCTCGTGCCGAGTGGCCCAAAGCGGACAATATTGTGATACGTGCCAGAGGGGGATGTTACAAATGGTATCAGAGCTAGGGCACGGGTCGATGTGTTCGACGGGGACGTCGAACCCTATAATGGGGGGTGAAAGTGGGTTAGATCTGATCCCACATCGGCTGGGAAGGAGAACTAAGCATTCCTTATAAAGGGGTGTGGATACCTTCCCTATCACAATGCGTTTTAAAGCCGTGAGGGCAGCACATCCCATAAGAACTCTGCAGTTAAGCGTGCTCGGGCGGGAGTAGTACCAGGATGGGTGACCCCTTGGGAAGTCCTCGTGCCGAGTGGCCCAAAGCGGACAATATTGTGATATGTGCCAGAGGGGGATGTTACATCTCAGTTGGTATCAGAGCATTAGTTTAAGCGAACTAGGAATATGGATTTATTTCTAGACTTAAACTTAGAATGCTAAGCGATGATTGTGAGGTGTGAGCACTAGATTATTTTAGGGATTGTGCCTAAAATGCTTTTATGTGCTAAATGCTTGTGCCTAATATGCTATTATTTGTTCGGATCTATGGTCTATTGCCGACCGGATCTGGAAACCTTATGTGTTTAGGATTCTAAGCGTTTAACTACGATATTAGAACCAGCATATAAACGTTTCAGGGTGATAAGGATGATTTAAACGTCAATTCTAAATAAAGATCTAGATTCACCTTATTCGGTGTATAGATCAAGATGGCAAGAACCCGTAGCGGAAACGTGAATGCAAATGGAAACCGAGATCGACCCCCAGTGATTGAGCAAATACCGGTTGTGGTAGTCGCTGCTGAGCCAATAACGATGGCCGGAGTGCAAGCGATGATCCAAGCGATGTTGGATCGTCAAATGGAGGAAACCAGACGTTTGCTCCAGCAAAATCAAGAGGAAGCGAATATTCAGATCGAACAGCCCGAGTTGAACGAAGGGCAGACTGAGGAGGGGAACAACAGTGGAACCGTTGGTCAAGTCAGCCCACCAATAGTTCGAAAAAACAACCAAGATGACGAAGTCGAGAGGAATGGATGCAAGTACAAGGATTTTCTGACTTGCAAGCCATCGACTTTCACTGGAAAGGAGGATCCGATCGGGGTCATGGATTGGATCTCAGAGATGGAGTTAGCTTTCATGACATGTGGTTGTAGAGGAAAACAACAGACCACATTTGCAGTGCGTCAGTTTCGAGGAGGCGTTGTACGTTGGTGGAATACCTTGGGGAAGACTCTGAGCCCCAATGAGCCCCTGCAACTGACATGGGCAGAATTTCTGGTACAATTCAAACGCAAGTACTGCTCAGCCCAAAACCTGCTCGAGCTAGAGAACCAGTTTCTAACCCTGAAGAAGGGAAGCATGTCAATTGATGAATATACCAACAACTTCACAGAGAAGATAGAGTTCGCCTTGCGCCTTGTTCCGGATGAGCTGACGAAAATCGACAAGTACGCAAAGGGACTTCCATGGGAGTACGCGGTGCCAGTGCGTCAGGCACCTACTCTGGAGGCAGCTATCTGGGCTGCCAAGTCTGTGGAAGATATGATTAAGGGAAGAGCTGCCAACAAGATTGAGGTTAGTGGAAAGAGGAAGTTTGAGGGGTCTGCAAATCCAGATGAGAGAAGTAAGTCCAATACAAGGAAGTTTAGAGGAGGAGGGAGTGAAGAAAGATGGTGCGAGAAGTGCAAAAAGAAACACTCTGGAAAATGCGGTGAGGAGGTGACTTGTTTCAAGTGTGGGAAGCATGGGCATTATGCCAACGAGTGTAAATTCAACAAAAGGGTGTTACGAATGAGGAAGGGCACTTCAAGCAAGATTGCCCAAAGAGAGAGGGGGCTACAAATCCAAATGTGCCGCCAAAGCAAAAGGCGAGAGCATTTCAAATGATCCTTGACGAAGCAGATGACAATGCAAGGATTCAGGAGTGAAGGCTTGACATCCTAAGGTCGAGTTATGAAGTAGCCATAGAATCATATGATGTAGCCTATTAGAGGCATAATCTAGGGTGAACTTGAACACCGATGTAATCGTTTCAAGAAATAATATGAAACCTTTGTTTTGTTATCTGATGTGTTAAGTTGTTGTGTGGTTTTCTTGTCTGGTGACTTGGAAAAACTGCGGGACAATACTTGGGACGAGTATGAGTGAGTGTGAATGGTAGTAGAGGCCTATGCTACCGGAAGCACAACACTCACACTTGGATCAGGGAAAGTCACAAGGTTACAAAGAAGCTAGTAATTAATTTTGTTTTATTCAAGTATGTCGTTACCATTGTTTCGGTAATGACTAAGAAGATTGTTGTTATCCCGACCCTAGTGGTCATATCCCATTGAGTCCGACTACGATGAGTAGGTTACGTGGTTTAGAGAACCAAGTTTGATGAAGCGTCCGACTTAAACCAAACGATTGAAATCAAAGCGATCAATAGAAGTATCGCGCTCGTTGTTAAAAAAAAAGTTGGTAGCCAGAATTGCCTAATGTTAAAGTGTGATTATATCACATTAGAACATGAAGGAAGGCATAGTCTGTTTTAGAAAGAGACCTAAGTCTAAGTGTTGCAACATACAATGATAGGTCATTAGAATATGACACATCGATCTATGGTAGTAATAAAATAACTCATCTCAAGTTCGTATCTATTAAGGATCGAGATTGTGACTTAAAGGTCATAATTAGTCTAACCTGAGGTAGAGAGCAGGTGTACGATCGAGTACTGCTTACAGTCAATGAGTCTAAGAGATAGACTTGAAGGAATATAGAAGTTATAATTATTACCTAGGATGAAGAGATGACGTATGGGGTCATTATACGAGCCCTGTTTCGTTGATGATTCCGGGACGTAATCATCCTAAGGGGGAAATAATTGTAATGCCCGTAGATCCGGGCTAGCCAATTTAGAGGCAATAGGGGTCGAAAACGACTTTTCGACAAAAGATTATTTAGAATAAATAATCTTAACCAAGTTGTAGAATATGTCACAAGGTTTCCGTACATATAAAGAACGCCGAAATCCGAGTTATAACGAAGAAGTTATGACCCGTCGAAGTTTCGCGACAGAACCGGCACGACACCGGGAAGCGTAAATAGTGAATTTATGATAGAGCGAGATTTAGCCTTAGTGATCTAAACGAAAGTCTTAGAATACGTTAAACTAAGAACATCGATAAAAAGAACGCCAAAATCTGACTTCGTATGAAGAAGTTATGATTTTTCGAAGTTTCGGATTAGCAGTGTAAATCCCGAAATTCGAATGTTAGATCGAGCGGTTTTTGGCCGACACGACCTAAACGAGAATCGAATATCTCATTAATAGTAGCGTAACGAGAAAAAGATGGGTGAAAACGGACGTCGGATGAAGAAGTTATGAGGATTTAACGGACCAATCCTGTCCCGGCCTGTTAATAATATAAAATTTAAAATCGAGTCAAAATTAGCCGACAAAGTCTAAACGAAAGTTGTAGAGTACGTTCCCACCTTCACGTGGATATAAAGAACGTCAAAAATGGAGCTCGTATGCGAAAGTTATGATTTTTATAAGTCGAGAATGCAATTTGCGAAATCTGTTGCTTGACCGATGACGTGGCTTAATCCTGACCGTCGCTTGCTGATCACGGCTCGCTTCGGATGAAGGACACGTCGCCCTCGCTTACGCCCCGCATCCGAAGCCAGTACGTCGCGCGTACCCTCGCCCTTACCTCTTCCGGAGTGCAAGACAGCTGGTCCGAGGTGGCGCTCTTATCCGAACCATTACGCCCAACGTAGGTCCGAGGTACGCCCAGTGTACCGAGGCCTCGCAGGCTATAAAAGGGGGCCGAGATTTCTTCATTCTTCACACCATTTTTCACTTCACTCTCTACAAACTTTCTCTCTCTAAGTGCTATAAACCCCCCTAAGTCGTAGTTAAGCCCCTTAGCCCCCGAGGGAAGCCCCGAGGCTCCCAAAGTCCCGAGAAAAAAGAGTTTTTCGGTTTCGAACCGCTGCTCCAATTAAGTTTTGGTTTTCGATAAAATTCGTTGTAAGTGTGCTACGCTTACGCAATTTTTAATATAGCTTTCAAATAATTATTTGGGTTATTATTATGAGTTATATTGAGTGTTATTAACGCTTAATAATAGTCAGACTAATTAATTTGTCGCGGTTATCGTTAGACTAAACCCTAGTGGTATTGGTACTAGGTTTTATCGAAGGAAAATCATTTTGAGAGTATCGAAGCGCTGTTCGAGTGCTGAGTCACCACCTACTCAGGTGAGTGCATGGTCCCTTTCATCTTACACATAGATATGAAATATTTTATTATAAATTACGTGCTATGTGTGCATATTGTCTGAATACTTGTTGTCTATGCTGGTGAAAGATTTTTATACATGTTTTAAATGATGTAAACTGTATAAAGTATTTTATATCCAAAAAATATGTTGGGTAAAACATGGGTAGATGAATGATGAGGGATAAAAGTTGAAATAGAGGAACATTAGTAGCATGGTCCTAGTGCCTTATAGGTATACATTGGCAGCAGTGGACCTAGTACCCTATAGATGAGCACTGGCAGCTGCGCCACAACCCGGAGATGTTTTAGATCTACAGTAAACGTCCTAGCAGCTGCGCTCTAAGGATAGTATCGGCAGCTGCGCCTAATAGGGAGCCTTATGACCATTACAGTAGCGTTTAAAGTTCAATACCGGCAGAAGCGCCTCATATGAAATGTCCCAATTCTGGCAGTTGCGCCTAAGTGACAAGATTAGCAGCTGCGCTTAACCAATGTGTCATTGGCAACAATGGACTTCATGTTGTTTCCTTAGGATGATCCTTAGGAATGAATGAATGAGAAATAGCTGGTTCTTAGGGTAGATCCTTAAGAATAAAGAAGATAATGGGGACGGGTAATTGGGTTGATTGTTTGATTGTTTAAACATAATAATTATATTATTGTGGGTTGAAAACCCTATGTACTCACCAGGTTTCCCAACCTGACCCACTCAGTTTATTTATGTCACAGGTGACGATATGAAGTGACATTTCACTGAGAGATTTAAAGAGATGTAGATCACTAGTGTAAATAATTGTAAGTTATGTTTATGCTTATGTTTTTGTATTAACGATAACATCCCAAACGTTTTAAGATGAATAAAATACGTTTCTTTGAAAATGTTTTGATAACGTATTTATCGTGTTTTTTCTAGGAACAAATTCCGCAACATTTTTATTAAAGGAAAACTCTGATTTTTATAAAGCATAAACAAAATCGGTCTTTTCTGGCCGTGAAAATGGGGATTTCACATTTAGACACACATATGAGCTATCTAAGGCAAAGGTGTATAAGGTTAGATAAAGGATTATCAAAGCATTAGGTATTAGAAACATGAACTTAAGAAATTCAATAGGTATTGTTTTTCTGGAAGTTAAGCTGGTTTCTGAATACATGTCAAAGCTAGTGGGATCATAAATGTTATACTTATATGATAATAATCATCATGATAGTGGGAGCATAAATGTTGTTATTGTATGATTATTAAGGCAAGTATTGCAAGTTAGAAATATTAATTATAGAAAACAAGAGTTATACCTTCCAAAGTCGTAAGGGTTGAAAAGTTGTTTTGCTATAATTAAGGGAGAGAATATTATGCTTCATTTCAAATCTAAAGGCTTAGGTTGTGAAATGTTAATAAATTTAGTCAAGGATACAAAGTGCGTTCTCTAATTTCGATTATCATCATGGCATCCCTCTTCATAGTTCGAATTGTGAGAACGTGACACATAAAATATTATGGCAAAAGATTGATAAAGTATCGTATCTTTATGTAAGACATTATGCATCGTGTCCCATACGCTTCGGGTATAGGATTGATTGCAAATGCTATAATATTTGTCCATTCTAAAATTTTCCAAATGTCAAGCGCATTTAAAGGGAAAAAGGACAAGAATCGGTTTTGACTAAGATAATTAAACAACTATCAAAGGACGATCCCAAACTCGCTGAGGATTGGTCGCTTGTGAATAGTTGGAAGTATGATATTGGATAGACCATATCGACATTATTATGAATAGATAAGATTCTATTAAGAATGAGTTGTCGTATGGCAAATATGGAAATGGTTCCATATTGGAAGTTGGATATTGAGAGTCTATGTCTAGATTAGAAAATTTTATGCAAAAGGATGTTCAAAGGAATGTACTTTGAGTGAGAGACATCACGTCTATAGAATTGTATTGTAACAATCTCAAATAGAGGACTTTGTAATTTCATTGGCAATAGTCTAATCTAGCATATTCTATAAGTAGCAAGAATTTGATATTCTTACACTTGTGATAAGGATTGGAAGTTGTGAAATGAGTATGATTGCAAATGTGTTCATTTGACATATTTCACAAAGTAAGAACCATAGGTAAACATTATGCGCATGCTAAGAGCATGGGACAAGTGTAGTCATAATTCAAGTAAGAAGTTGATTACCCAAAACAACAAATAATGAGTAATCGATATGGTGATAAATAAAAGGTGTTTTATTTATACTCAAAGGTTTGAGGCCATATGGGATTAGTATTATTCTTGTGTTTCACTTTGCATGTTTTGACTTCCTGAATAATCTAATTGGTTCAGAACAGTTAAATTATTCGAACGGGCCACAGTCGTTCATATGTTGGAAGTAGGTATGAATAAAGACTGTCGTGAATTGGTGTGTGGATTGTCTAAAGTGTATTAGACATAAGCAAATGTTTGTTGCAACGTTCATGAGTGCTTATGAATATGATTTGAGCATTGGATTAAACCCACGCACACTTGGATCACTTCATGGATTTTATCACAAGTGATTAGTGAGACGATAACATCTTATATTCTTGAAACCGAGATGTGTGAGTTGTATCTTGCGAGTCGGTTGCACATTGATAATATGTAAATGCACCAGTAACTTGGTGTTATAAAACATATTGTTGTGTGTGATTCGGTAAGTGAGTGCAAGCGAGCATTCAGTCAAAGTTTATCCGTTCCTTTTATCCAAAGTAGGATAAAAGCGATATATTTGGGCCCCTCGTTGATTTAGTGATGACACCTAAGCGCTTGGCCAAGCCGGGACTAATTTGATATGATCAATTGTAGTTTGTTGTCAGTCGTCATAAATCAGAAGTTGGGAAATATTTTAGAGAGAATGATTAAGTTCATGTCTCATATCTATACGATATCAAGAATGGAGGAATATATGATCCCTTATCTAAAGGACACGCGTATCTGATAAGATCAGAGTTGACAGTGGCTTTTGAAAGCTACGATTGCAGATCAGGATCTGAAGTCATACGCAAAATAGTTATTAGACTTATCCAAGTGGGAGACTGTTGGATTAGTGTCTAAGTCCATAACTATTTTGGTATGTACTTGACCCGATGGTGCATGGTCCTTTTGGGTTGCCTTCACCAAAGCAACTTGATAGGATGAATTATGGAGAGAAAGGGTTAATTATGATTTATTAATATATTATGAGAATAATATATTAAAGGAGAAATCATATTGTTTAATTAATATTAGTCAAGAATTAATAAGAATTAAGTTTGTGGCTAAAAGACATTAATTAAACTTAAGGGACTAGAACTGTCAATTGTGTGATAGTTGAATATTGGGCTAATGGACTCCATATTAGAGGGGTGGACGAATTCTATGGGGAAACCTATTAGAAATCGTCCTAGGCCTCTAAGGAGGAAGTCCATGGGTTGCTTAGGGCTTAAGCATCCAAATTAGGGTTTCCTTGTTAGATAACCCTAATAGCCTCACTATTTAAAGGACCCTTGAGACTCAAAAACGTGGTAAACTTGTTCTTTAGGGTTTCCACACGTTTTGGGCAACCTCCCCTCTCCTTATTCTTCATCCTCTTGCTCTTGGTGTTTGTGAACCATTAGAGGAGTGACAATTGTGACTCTAAGCTTTCTAAAGTCATTACAAGGAGGATTTGAGATTGTTATTGCTACATAATAATCAAGGTAAGATCTAAACCCCATTCATAAGTTAATTTGATTAATTGTATGCTAGATCTAGGGTTTAAAGTCTTGGATGAATTGCATGCACAATAGAGAAACCTAGATCCAAGCATTAGGGTTTGCATGAGCACATAGGATGTTCTTATGGCCAAAACCCATCAATAAGTCGAAGTTTATTTGTCCCTTTTCCCCTTACGGGAAAGTGATATATTTGGGCCCATTGATGATTTATTGTCGACATCTGAAGTGCTTGGTCGAGCCTAGACTGAATTGACATGTTCAATTAGTAGTCTGAATTCATTTGTTATAAATCGGGAAATCGGGAAACATAATTTTGGATACTGAGATTGATTTTGATCCATGTCTCATGTTCATATGATATGTAGAGGAATGAATAAATATTTGATCACATATCTTAAAGACAAATATATGATCGGATCAGAGTTCGACATTTGCTTTGGAAAGCACCATTTTCTGTTTAATTTAGAAGTTATACCAGAAATTTAGTTATAGACTTATCCAATTGGGAGACTGTTCGATTAGGTGTCTATGATAATAACTAAATTAGTATAATTATGAATTATATGACAACCCGAAATTTCTATCTTGTATAGTCAATCAATTCAATCAAAAGTCAGACTCGTTTCAGCTATCTTTTAGCATTCTTAAGAGTCTATTTGAGTGTTTTAAAGCCTAGTACATTCAAGGTTTTTGTGTGTTAGGATGTGTCAACTTAAGTTCGTTGAGTTGAAATCAGCCGGAAACTCCATCACAATGAGTTAACGGCCCCAAACAAGGAGTTCACGGCCATAAACTAGGGTTTACGGCCGTAAACCCCTCCCTTAAGTATGAAGTTCCTTCATTTCTCACATACTCAAGCAAAGAACACTCAATTCTCTCTCAAGTATCATCAAGAACACTTCCATTTCTCTTCAAAGTTGTAAGTATTCCTTTCATTGTTTGTTGATATCTTTCACATTCATGTGAAACCCTTTGATTTCATCAATGAATCCAACTCTTTTGACTTAGATCTTCAAATCTTCATCCTTTTCACCAAGAACACACACTTGTTCTTGGTGGCCGTAAGCACCCCAAGGGCTTCCAAAATCGTGAGTATCTCTTCTATCATCTTGTATCCATTAGAAACACTTACTTTCCAACCTTAAATCAAACATATTGTTCATGATCTTCAATAGTTTACGGTCGTAAACCCTTCATAAGATCATGATGGTCATGAACCCTTCATCTATGGCCGTAAACCCTTCATAGACCATGTTTGGGCTGTGAACACTTCAAGTGCTCTTGGCCGTAAACACACCCATGGCCACAAACACTCATAAGTGTTGCCGTAAACTCCTTTTTACCAATCATATGTGATTGATACACTCCATAATGAGTTATTCGTAGTTCCTAAGGGTGTTTTCCGTACATGATTAGTTGGTATGTACACTAATTGTACACATATATGTGTTATTATATGTTTATTAGGATCTGTTTGTGCTCGGGATTTCACTGGGCATACTTAACATCTAATATCAATCCTTCATTCGAACCACTCACTACTGGTGAGTTCATACCCCTACAATCAACCTTTTACTTGTTTTAAATGCTTTTAGGGGAGAGGATACAAGTTGAAACACAATAGAATTGTGTTTGATTATACATTTGAATTCTTGCAAACATAAGAACTTCACTGTTTTCAAATACTATTAAACCTAATTTTCAAAACCCTTTTTAAATTACTTATAAAACCCTTTTACTTTCAAAATCATATCCATATAGATATTTAAGTATAAATATGCTTTAATGGACTTAGGACTAATGTTAACAACCTTGACTCATGTTCCTTGTTTGGTTGTGGGCTTAGGGTAGGATTCACGAATCCAACTGTCGATTAACTTATACTTATACATACTAAATAATTATATGAATATGAAACCTCATTTTCAAGGATATACTCAACTTAATCTTTTATGATTAACACGTGAGTCTTTCAACATGTCAGTTATACAACACACATGCTAGTAAACTATAATAGGTATAGTTTAGAGGATTACTATTTACTATTCTAGAAACAATGAAACTTACATGAGTCAGTTCATAACATGAGTCATATCATTCATACTATAACAAGAACAGAGAGGAACATATACATTTGCAAAAGGAACCTATACATTTACAAAAGAAACACATACACTATAACTATAATAAGATAACAATAATGTGAGATACTACTTCATGGCACATCAATACACTTGTTGTGTCACGTTTTGTAACCAGAGTCTCCTGGAAGGAGAGCGTGAGTATATGTATAGATCTATACATGATTGACCATCCCACACCTCGCTACTAGCTACAGTGGGACTTGCAAGTCCACGGGTGAACAAATGGCATACCTTTTCGACGTCCGAAGAACGTCGTGTATTTACACTAGGTCGATCAAGCATGGTTATAACCTTATCACATGTTCTTCTAAATTAACCAACCCGGTTATAAGGTGGTAAACTAATATTTGAGTATCATTCATTAGTATAAACATTTTATTTACATTACTATATGAGAACAAACAAACGGTACGGTCTTGGTAGAAGACTACATTTTTATTAGAAGCGGAAAATATAGGATTTTTTGGGAAATCAAACAAACCTTTTTATGATACAACCATAAACCCATTTTATGAAGTAAATACAACATAATGACACTAAGCTGCTTATGAACTCACCATCTTAAATGTTGATCTACTCTTTCAAAATAACTTGTATTCTCAGGAAACCTTTAGACTGGTACATATGACCAGGTTTTGCGAAGACGGAGCTTATTCAAGACTCGTCTTATTCTTTTGATATACATTCCTTTTTTGGTGTCATTTAAAGCTTTACAAAGAACACATGTATTAGAAATTATTATTAATGCAATTGATGTTGTTGCTTGATTTACTATTGTGCATTGTTATGATACTATACACGACGTCCTCCACCCCAGAACAATTCCGCTGTTCCGGTTTTGGGGTGTGACAAATTATTAGAAAAGTCCTTTTGGTTGCCCTCAAACCTAGTAATGGACCATAATACTATTTGGGGAGAGAGACTGGTTTATTAATTTATTATATGATTAATAATTAATTAGAAATAAAAATAAATAGTTTATTAATATATCATGAGAATAATATATTAATTATAAATTTTATTCTTTAAGTAAGATTTAATCAGAAATTAATTGAAATTAATTTTGGGATTAGTTGGATTAATCAAAAGTGGAAGGAATAAAGGTGACAATGTTCAAAAGTTGAACATTAACCAGATCTAGAACCTTCCTAGGAGGGGGTGGAGTTATAGACGGTTATAGGGTTTCTAGAGGGTTTCTTGGGCTCTAAGGAAGCTTAGAATGCCTTAGGAGCAAGGAAAAGGATAAGGGCTTATATAAGGAAACTTGTCTTATCCTTAGCCTCCTTATCACCTATATAAACCCCCTTGGGTTATGAATTTCGAAATTCACCTCATTCTAAATAGAATTTTGAAAATTCCCTTCCTCCCACTCTCTCCTCTTTAGCCTCCAATTTGCTCGGGTTTGGGTGTGAGCCATTATAGGCACGAGACTTTTGGTGCTAGCTTTCTAAAGATTAATAAGGAAGGATTACTAGTTTATTTGCAATAATAAACTACGGTATGTATTTTTCTAATAAGCCTTTAGTGCTTTCGAAAATAGCAATGTACATTAGGGTTCTTGATATTCAATAGTTGTTTCCAAATCATAGTGAGAACATAGATCCTTTAGGGTGCATGTGAATTTAGGGTTTATGTTTTTTCGCCAAAAATAAAATTTTGTAACATATAAAACCCATCATATAACGAATTAGATCATATAGTTTAATAGAACTTAGTCAAAATCGTGTATGAATAGTTTGTTGAAATGTTTCAACATAAAAGATCCTATATGTAAATATTATAACAATAGAATAAACATATATCAAACCCTTATGAAGGTCATAATGATTCGAGTCCCATATGCTTTGGATATAGGAACTATTACCTATGCTATAATATTCGCTTATTCTAATTTTTCAAATGCTTTGAGCATTGCAAGAAAAAGGACTAGAAATTAAAGTGAATAAAGTTCTTAAACCACTATCAAGAACATTATGAGGTTTAGAAAAGACTGATTGCTTGTGGACAATTGGAAGTATAAAATTATTTGAGAATGAACATAATGACATGTTCTGAATTGAGATGATTCTTGGTTAGAATTGATGGTCATATGGAAATACGGAAATGTTTCCATAATAAGAATTGGTTGTAAAATATACATGTGAGGTTAAACTTTAATGCAAGAAAAGTGTTCATGGAGTTTTGCTTGACTGTAATATAGAAGGCTCAATCTCTTTGACTATAGAACCTCAACATCATAGAAGGTCAGTGCATGTAAAGATGAAATTCCACTACATCATAGATAATGATAAGAATTTGGAATCGTGAAATTAGCATCATTGGAGTAATGTCCACTCGATCTATTTACAAAAGAAAGACCATCAAGAGGCATAGTATGCATGTACATAACATGACATGACTGATGTTATGTAATTCAAGTGGTTAGTTGATTACTCAAAACATTATACAATGAATAAATTTGTAATTGTTATGGTTTTTAAAAATTAGGGAATTATTTATATTCAATGGGTATGATACCATAGTTAATTAATTTATTATTTTGTTTCGCTATTCATGTTTTACTTCCCTGAGTAATTTAAATATCAATTAAAATTCCACATTCGCTCATACTTTTGGAAGTAAGTAGTAAATTAAGACTCATGAATCGATTGTAGATTGTCCATAAATATTGGACATTGCATATGGATTGCTGCAATATTCATGAATACTGGGAAATAGGGATTTTAAGTATTGAATAAACCCACTCTTAGATATTACTTCATGGATTTAATCACGAGTAATTCTACGATGATAATATATTCTATTCTTCAGTCGGAGATACATAAGTTGTAATTTACAAGTCGGTTATGCATTTGTAATGCAAAAATGCATAGTAACATGATGTTATAAAACATAGTGTTATGTACGATTTGGTGTGTAAAGGTTACAATTATATAGTCAAAGTTTATTCGTTCCTTTTTCCTTATCTAGAAAAACGATATCTTCGAGCCGCTTGTTGATTTGAGTTGATCTATGAAAACCGGGAGCTTAGTCCGGACTAAAGTGATATGTTCGATTTTATAGTCTGAATTTGATCACAAATCGGGAAACTGAGAAACAAAATAAATGAACATGAGGTTGATCATTTAATTTATGACTTTGTTCATATGATATCTTATAGAACGAATGAATATCTGATCACTTATCTTAGGGGTAACGTTTGATTTGAATCAGAGTTCGTCTGTGGCTTTGGAAATCACGCTTTGTTGTTTGATTATACTTGCAATTATAGTTATTGACTTATCCAAGTGGGAGACTGTTGGATTCAGGTGTCTAAGCTCATAACTAAATTGGCATAAACTTGCAAATGGAAGAAAAGTCCTTTTTGGGTTGCCCTCATAACTAGAACTTGATTAAAATGACATTTGTAGAGAGATGATGATTTATTAGATTATTATATTTGTAGTAAACTAATTGGAAATTATGAGGAAATAATTTGTTAATATGTTATATGATTAATATGTTAATTGGAAATATATAGTTGAATTGTTAATTTATTATGTGATTAATAAATTAATATGAGATCAATTGTTTAAATAATTGATTTGTAATTTATATGATTAATAATTTAATAAGACGTCAATTTGAAATGATTAATTATTAATCAGAATTAAACTTAAATTAAATAAAGATGCAAGGGTTGAATTGTAATTATTCATAGTTAGACAACGAAATGCAATTCTAGAGGGTTTTATAGGGTGAACATTTGTGTGTGTGTGTTGGGGGGGGGGGGGGTAGGGTTTCTAGAAGCCTCCTGAAGCTGATAAGGATAACTTATTTGAATAAATCAAATCTAAATATTTTATTATTCAAATAAGGGTTTATCCTTGTGATTCCTAGCTATAAATATGACTCCTTGGGTCCTTAAATTCGGGCATACACTTCCCTTAAATGTGGTGAGTGAAATTTATACCTCTCATCCTCTTTCCTCAATTGTCTTCTAGTTCTAGGGTTTGGATGTGAGCCATTAGAGACATCATCCTTTTGGTGGTAGCTTTCCACTCTCTTCAAATGAAGGACTGAAGTGATTTGTTTGCTATAATAAATCAAAGTTAGATAAACCCTTAACCTTAACTTCTTAATTTTGAAATTGAAAGGGTTTATGTTAGTTTTGTTATTCGAAGTATATTGCCTTTAAAGTGAAAGACAAGGATCCTTTTAAGTTACATGTGCCCTATTCTTAATTGTTAAGTGATTTTCCGCATTGAGCATTTTGTTGTAACCTAACAAACCCAATAGTAAGAGAGGTGCAACATTTGGATCAGGTGGAGGAAGTGGCAGAGGGGTAGGCAGTGTGAGATGTGTTGGAGGTGCTAGAGGTATGAAAGGTGGATGTAATAAGAGATGAGCTAGAATAGGAAGATGGTTTAGTGTTTGATGTTAGTGTCTATTGCAGTCTTTGTTAGTGTTTCTTTTATTAAGTAGCCTATCAAAACATTTCAATTTCATTTTGGTAGCCATATATGGTCAAGTATACTAGATTACACTGGTTTAATATTTTGGTACTTATAATGAATGGTTTAAGAATTAACTTATCATTTTGCTATTAGATGGTTCGTAATATTCATGTACAAGTTGGTATGACATTTAGGTTTTAATATCCATTTATCTGTTACCATTCCAAATAAATATCATTCCAACAAAATAACATAAATGGGCAATAAAGTTACCAAGGTAACATTCTCAAATTCAGTAACAACAACTAAATTACAAAGAAAACATAATTCCATTTTCATTAAATTTAAAGAATATTACATGGACAATAGACAAAGTTACCATTACAACAAAATACCATTACCAAACCTTTACAACTTGTAAACTATTATGCTAAAGAAAACAATCCAACTAAGAAATAACCATATCTTGAGCTTCCAAATCTCTTATTCAAGCTTCTTTTTTAACCTAACTAAACTTGAAATCATTAGTGCTTCACTGCTCGTATTCGCTTGTTCTACCCAACATATAAATCCAATATGAGATCCATGTCATCAATGATTTGAGAGTGAGAGGGTAAGAGTCGAAATACCCTTCCAAGATTTAGGGTTATAGTTGACGGAAAAAAAAATCATAATGTACCTTACTGGGACAAGCATAAAAGGGACTTTCAGAGGTTGCTTGGAGTGCTCGAGATTCGTATTGTAGCATCACATCCAGATGAACATTCCATCATCTTCTGCATTTGAGCGTTACTTCCAAAGAAAAAACAAGAACGAAAATAAATAATTGGGAGATGAGGTGTCGATTAAGGCTATAAGATAGCCTTACACCCGTATTGACGAAATTACCCTGACTTTGGGGCTCACTAACAACACAACTTGATGGAATGTTAGTATAAGGACCAAACATGCAACTAATTTAGTATTTAAGGACTCCACGTATGGAAAAAGAGACTTAGGGACTAAACAGTGCAATAACAGAATACCACAATGACCAATCATGTAATTTACTCTTTAATATATTTATAATTTTTTAACGAGGCAAAACATCATGTTTACAGCGGGAATTAGTCGGTGCATGAAAACTGATACATAAACCATCGATAGAGAAGTTTCCTTTCCAAAAAAAGAAAAAGAAAAAACATATATTATTTTTTAATAAAGTAACTATGTTCGTATTGACTTTAAAATAAAGATTGTTATTATGATATTTAAGTTAAAAATAAAGTTGGTAATAAGAATTGAAAAAGTAATAAATTAACAATGATAAAACGGATATATTTCAATGTCAAATCTAAAAGTTCAAAAGTACATAACTACAAATAGGTTTGCTTTAAGACAATTAAATTATATTATTGTTTCAAAGATGAGTTTTAGACCGACCGACATAATATGTAGTTTCTTATCTTTCCCCATGTCTAAAAATATGATATATTAAAATTAAAATAATTATTATGAGCTGTGATAAATAATAAAATAGAAAGAAATGTTAGCCATACATACATACTTGTCGGACATTCTTACTTCCCTACCATACTTTGCAAGACGACAAACGAGTTTTGGTGATTCTTCATTCTAAAGTCTAGTGATTTCCCAAGTTTCTTATTAATTATTAACTTATATAAGCTAATACTATGTTAAAGAAATGAATAAATAATATAACCTTTGTGGTTTTGTCTGTTTGTATATGATCATGTTTTATGTGTTTAACTTTTATTTTTAAATAATACCAGTTCATCTTTCAACGTGCTCCTACCAAATTGGATTCATTGAATACAAAAGGATTTTCATAATTAGATGTGGCTCATTTGTTTTTTATGAGTTTAAAAAAATATTATTTCTAAAGTAATGTATTTAATGTTTCTTTTTCGTAAAATAATACATGCACATACAAGTAAAAAATGGGAAAACTTTTGAATGCATTTTTATCAAGATTGCTTGACAAATCGAGTGGTTATACAAATTTCCGAAAAGAATGTGAATATGTGAATGATTAAGAAATAAACACATCGGTTTCCATAACAAATTGAGTGCTGCACCACCCCTAGGACTATGACGGAATGCTAACCAACATGCTAATTGATTTCGTTTTTTAAGGAATGAAATACCAAACATAATGGATAAATATTCTGGTCACAATCACATCGTGGACTATAGCATAGTATCCGATAAATTGATTTCAAAATTATGACAATATATTAGAATATTTATTAAACTAATATTACAAACCTAGGTTACACGGAGTGATAATATGTTTAGCATGTTGTCAGATCATATTTTTCTCATGCCACATAGACTAGAGAGAGTGCGAGCATCCAAGTTTAAAAAGTTAGAGAGTAGTATTGTGTTTTTTTTATAATGTTTATTTTGGAGAAAAATTTAAAAAAGAAAAAAAAATCAAACACAATGCAAAAGCCAATTTTCTCTTTCCTTTCTCCCGCCATTAGCGAGCCTCCGGTAGCGACACCCCTAGCGAAAGCTAGGGGCGATGTTTGGCAAGGCTAGCAAGCGCTAGCGATGGGGTTGGCGACCCCCACTCCTTTCAGCCTTAATAGAAATAATATTTTTGTTTTTATTTTTTGAAAAATAACTATTATGTCAGATTTCGTCTTGAAATTTAAGAGTTATTTTTTCCATTTGCATATTTTTTTCTTCAAAACACATTATGTACTTATTTTTGAAATGTTTCTTTCGAAATGTTCAATATCACGGTTTTTCAATCAAATGTTTGATTTTTAGCCTTTGTATCATATACAATTCTCATTCGTTATGGTTCTTTAACCTTCTCTTAGATTTAAATAAAAAATGAAGATTTTTTTTTTAATTTTAGAAATGTTTATCGGATTTTACACTTTTTCTTGAATTTCTAGATTTTTTTTTTCAAAACCTGAAATCCAAAATTTCAATACGAAATATAACTTTTGTTAGAAAAATACAAAGTCATTCTTGTAAAAGTCCATGTCAATTACTTTTTGATATTAATTTAAAATATGGTTAATATAGTTAATATCCCCTATATAATACTCAAAATAGTTAAAAGCGGATAATTATTTGGTTACTAATATAGGTGATTTTTTTTATAATAAATAAAAATAATTTAAATATTTTAGAAAATAATGTTTAAATGTAGACTTTTTTTATATTAACAAGTTAGCAAAACCCTAATAATAAAGTTACAAATGAATAATTAAATTGGAACCAATACCAACGACATCTTACTAATGCTAAATTTTTCTATTTCTACGAACAAATCAATTATAAAATCAGTCAAACAAACTATTAGTTAAAATATTCCGTCTAATATTTTCACAAACAGAAAGAACACCATCACCAATGTTCAAAATGAGCCACCACATAGCCATAACGATCGATTCCATTGTGAGACGTTTCATTTTGGACATCCGAACCAAATCCATCCATTGAATCGCATCTTCCACCACATTGAAGTCCAGATTTGTATATCACACCACTTACCTACGGACTTCCAAGCCTCCACTACCACTTCACAAGAAATCAAAACATGAATAATATCTTTCATATCCGAGTTACAAATTTTGCAAATCGTTGTTTGGATACAATACCTTTCGCCCCCAAATTCAAACTAAATAAAATATGTTGGCCATTAATTTAATATTTCATAACAATTGTAGTATAGTGTCTTCAACTTTAACACCTATTCTTTTAATTTGCATATATGACTATTATTATTATTATTATTATTATTATTATTATTATTATTATTATTATTATTATTATTATTATTAAACTATTTTTATGATTGCAACCAAATATCAAATCCACTTAACAACCCATACTTCTCATAAAAATTTAATATTTAAATATAGGAAAAAAAATATTTGAGTTTACATGATGAATACCAAAAACTAGAGTTTCAAAAACTTTAAAAAGTATTCCTAGCAAAACATCTACGGGTGTTACTAAATTCATATCACAACCATAATTAAGCAAACAAGGATAAAGGTAAAACAAAAGTCTAGTCCATAATCTTTGATGTTTCTAAGTCCTCACTCTCTAATGCTTGCTACCCGAACCTTTTAAATACATGGAAAAATATCTTTAATACTATTAGTCTGGAGAGTTATAACATAACATAATACAACATAAACATACACTACATATTTGGCTTGTTACATAAGTAACCGAGCATCTACACATGTATCAGGTGATAAACCACTGGTGATCATCATTTTTGTTTCTATACAAGCTCTAAACATAATGTTCCTAGGGATCCCTTAATCTACTCTTTGTATGCATAAACATAATCATCATAAAACATAACACAAGTTATGTATCATAAAAATAGTCTAACAATGATGTAATTAACAATTAAATCCATACATACATATGCTTGCACATGTTCTGCATCACATAAACATACTCTAAAAGAGAAGTGTAACTCACCTTATGTTGTGGAAATAACAGCCTACTTCCAACTTCTCCAAATATAATCTTGAGTGGATCCAAATATTTCATTGCTACCACCTAGAACATTTACACACATTAAGTTAGTCATATATGTCTTAATCCATTAAGATGTTACTTGTGATTTTAGCTAAAAAACTCATATTTTGGACAAAAACCCTAACTTGACCATCCTATGCTCAAATACTTGACAAAATACACCAATCAAACTAATAAACACCCAACTTAACTAGATGATAACATATGAGCCTTCCTTCACCATTTAGATTTCCAGGGATTCAAAATCCTAGAATAAAATCATGGATTTTAACCATAATAATTTCATACAAACCATGGATTAAGTTTCTAAACACTTAATCAAGCATTATTATTGAGCTTACTTTGTGAAATCTTGCATCAAAACCTCAAACCTAGAATCTACCCTTAAAGCCATCAAAAGATTAAAAATAAAGAAACCAACAATTACAACGGTTTGAGATGATCTTACCTTGTCAAAATAACACACAACAATATGTTTTATAACCCCAAGTTATTGGTGCGTTTACATATGTCAATGTGCAACCGACTTGCAAATTACAACGCACATGTATTGGTTTGAAGAATGTAAGATATTATCGTCTCATGATCACTCGTGATAAAATCCATGAAATAATTCAAATGAGCGTAGTTTGAATCCAATACTCGAATCTAATTCCAGGAGTACTCATGAACACTGCAACCGCTTTATATTAGACAAACTACAGACCCATTGATGACAGTATCGCCTCAATACTTACTTCCAAAGTATGATCGACTGTGAATGGTTTGAATAACCTAGTTATTCGGGAAGTCAAAACATGCAAAGTGAAACACAAGAACAATACTAATCTTATATGGCCCCAAAACTTTTGAGTCATATTGATTACTCATTATTCATTGTATAATATTTCGAATAATCAACTTAATACTTGAATTAAACCATAGTCATGCCATGCTCCAAGCATGCACACTATGTTTGTCTAAACAATAGTTATGCCTGTTGGATTAATGTCTAAGTCCATAACTATAATTGGTATGTACTTGACCCGATTGGCATGGTCCACTTGGGTTGCATGGGATCAGAACAATTTGGATAGACTTCTGTGAAAAACTGATATTTATGATTTATTAATATATTATAAGTTCTAATATATCAAATATGAAATCATATTATTTAATTAGTATTGATCAAGAATTAATTTGGAGTTAATTTTGTGATCAGAAGGAGATTAATTAAATATATGGGGATTGATTGTGTAAACCATTCATTCTTATATATGTGGGCTTATGATCCATAGTTCTTCATGTTGGGCTAAACCCATGGAGTAACCTATGGATACTCCATGGAGGTTTTAACCCATGGAGCATGAAGAATATGGAAAGACATGAGTTACATGGTGTAACCCTAATAGCCACAATATATATGGACCCTATGGCTCAAGAAATCAGGGCGAAGGTATGTCTTCTAACTTGTTTATATTACCCAAGTATCAATGATTGTATACTAGTTAGGGTAATACCTTGGAAAGTTCAAGTTTGCATGTATCATAGAGAAAACATAGATCCAAGATATCTAGGGTTGCATGTACACCGTAGGAGTGTTAGAATGCTTGAAACCCTTCAATGCCATGCTCCAAGCATGCACACTATGTTTGTCTATGGTCCTTACTTTGTGAAATAGATCAATTGAAAACATTTCAATGATTCTCATTTCACAATTCCAAATTCTTATTGCAAGTGTAAGAATTCCAAATTCTTGTTACTGTTAGAAAGTGTCAGATTCTAAACCATCATGAAATGATTCTTTTGTAATGTCTAGGTACCAAAAGTCGTAGAGACTGGACCAATGATATTACAAAATATTCCTTTGGAGATTGTTACAAGACAATTCCATGGAAATGAAGTCTCAAATTTAAATTACATTCCTTTGAACATCCTTCTTGCATAAAAGTTTCTAGGTTTCTTATCTATTATTCAACTCCCAATATGGAAACATTCCATATTTTCCATATGACAACTCATTATTAATAGACTCCTGTCTATTCATAATATTGTCAATATGGTCCTTCCATTATTATACTTCCAACTGTCCTTAAGCGACCAATCTTTGGCGGACCTTAGATTGTCCTTAACAGTAGTTTAACCACTTTAGTCATATCCGTAACTATTCCTTTTTTCCCTCATAATGCCCTAGGCATTTCACGAGAATATTATAGCATATGCAATCGATCCTATACCCAAAGCATATGGGATACAATTCATAATGTCTAACATAAAGACATTATACTTAATCAGTCTTTTGCTATAATATTTATATTTGCCATGTTCTTAATCATAACCAAATTTTTTGAGAACACGATTAACCTTTCAATGTATAGAATTTCCTTATGTTGAATCATTCCAACATAGCATTCATATATATTTTGACTAAAATTGATTAAAATCTCAATCTAAGCTTTTAGATTTGAAATGAAGTATGAATTCCTCTCCCTCAATTATAGCAAAACAACTTTTCAAACCCTAAAACTTTTATTTTCTATAATTAACATTGCTAACTTGCAACATTTACCATAATAATTATGCTCCCACTAGCATAATAATTATTATATTACTGGCATAACACTTATGCTCCCACTAGCTTTGACATGTACCCAGAAATCAGTTGGACTTCTAGAAATCAATACTTATTGACTTTCTTACCAAAGTTCATACTTTTGATATGAGATGCTTTGATAAGACTTTATCTAGGCGTCTCAAACTTATACACATTTCCTTAGACAACTCACATGTGTGTCTAAACAATTCTAGAACTTACAACCATAAGTCTGAAATGTTTAGACCTTTGCCATTTTCACAATTCAGATTATGAAGAGGGATGCCATAATCATAATCGAATTTGAGAATGCAAATATCACAATTGCTATCTTCGTAAAATCTACTTATTGAAAGCGTTTCCTCACCATCATTTGCATGAATCGAAAAGAAACCTTATGACACTTAGATTTTATGGTATGTGTGTTCTTATCCATGTGAATTTTTCATAACCATAATCACAAGTGAAGGTTAGCGACAAATCCAAACTCATATGGATTGAACTTGTTCAATCTAAATTTTTTGCTAATTGGTAGAACAAGGGCCTACCATTGCTTCCAAGTTGTTATGCAAACAACTGAGAACTCATAGAACTCACATGCATAGTAAACGTAAGCGGAATGGGCATAGAAATAAGAACATGTCAAAACGATAAGTTACAAACCTCAAGTCGTGTGCTAGTGTTTAACAATAGGTTTATTCTTGATTAGTTCTTGAAACTTGTCAAGATCTTTAAGGCTCCCACTAACCTCTTGACATATAAGAATCTCTTGCCAAGACAAATCAAATATTCAAGAGTTAGTGCGGGTTCTTATCAAGACAAACACTTCACACAATTGGCCTTAGTTGGTCTTTGTTTTATCCAAAACATCACAACTTATCAATCTCAAATGTACAAGAGTAGAAAACTTTTACTCTATATTTGATAAGTGTTTTAAACCTTTCTTTATGTCACTCATGGTTATAATCTTGGAGTATGACTCTAAGACTTGTTTGGGAACGAAGTACAACTCATCTTCTTGATTTAACCATTTCAACAATTCACGATTCCTCTTCTTAGCCATACAAATGCACTAAGATATCCTTATAGGATCAATTGTGACATGGTTTTTCATAATCATTAAGATGATCATAAAACACGATACTAAAGTACTCTCTTATCTCTTCAGATTGGAGAAACTTTTATCTTTCTGCCTAATTTCATTCCTCTTATTCATCCTACCATACATTGAAACCTTTCCAATATTCAAAATTATACTTAAACTTGTAAGCATAACCATATTTACTAAACTTTAGTAAAACATGACGAATAGTCTTATCGATCTTTGTGGTGGACCTGACCAGCGCACACCCAGTGTACCCAATCCCATAGTCCTCACTTGACTCACATATATATGTGATCAAAGAATTAGTCTTAATTTATCAAAGATGAAGATTCTCATTCATCATACAATACAACTTGCATTCTTCCAAGTTTCTGTCCAATTGAAACTTGGGTGATGAGAATCTTTCCTCATTTGGCAAATTATGACACCACCACAAATGAAAGAATCAATTTCGTATTGCTAACAATAGAAACATACAAACATCAATTTTCACAAATGCCATTGCAAGGAGATATAATAAATTTAAACGAAATTTTATTTATTTAAAAAATGCGAAAAAAACTTTTCCTTACAATGAAACTTTAAAAGAAAACTATGATATTACATATTTTCTAGCAATCTATCATAACTCCTAAGCAGCAGCCCAAAAAATCCAATCTTTGAACCATGCGATTGAAATCCATCTTCGCGATCAGATACAGCTTACTCTAACTTTAAGTTTCCTTCCCTTTGCATGATCCTACAAAACATCAAAATGAAACCTTGTCACATCATGTATTCAGAATAAAAAATTAGGAACTTAATAGAGTTAGATAGTAGACTTACCTGAAGTAGAACCATACAATCTGATTAAACTTTTCAAGTAGTCAGGGCAGCTTCGCTTCCAATGTCCCTTTCCTTGGCAACAGAAACACACACGCTCACATGGAATAGTATCAGAATCGGCCTTTCTCTTATGATTAAAACTTTTGACCATGGCCAATTCCTTTCCTCTAAGAGAAGAAATTTTTTCTGGGATGTCCATGTCAGCTTGGGATGTTGATCTTCCACTTAGATTTGCTTGACCATTGTACCAAATCATTGTTGATTCAACAGCAATTAGCAAATAGGTGAGATCAATTAGGGTCATGTCGTGATCTGTCACATAGTAGTCTTTAACGAACTCACTATATGACTCAGGAATTGAATGAAGAACCCAGTCAATAGCCAACTTACTTGGGAAGACGACACCCAACATCCCCAGCCTATCAATATGCAACTTCATGTCTAACACATGAGTAAATACATGCCTTCCATCTTTGTGTTTACCAATCAATAGGGGTTCAACGATCATAAAATTTTCAAGTTTTAGAGCTTGTGGGTCAGGGAGAACAATTGGAGGAGGTGGAGGAAGTGAAGTATGATTTTCACTTCGACGATCCAATCGTGGAACATCATCTTCGGAATGAAAGCTTGTTCTAGAATATTTGCGAAGACCATAGTTGTCTGAGGCATACAGCTACAAGGGAGAAATTTAAGTTAGTTTATTTAGTCCTTAATATAACACCCAAATGAAATATTAAGGCTACAACCCAACACAATATTTTACAATTTGGAAGAGGGATGCCGTAATCCAAACAGCAAAATATTTGAAGGTAGGTAAATGACGATTTACCAATTTCCACCATGAAAAACGAAAAATAATTTTAGATTTTAAGTTAATTGAAACTCCTAGATCATTTGAGATTCAATTAACTATTCAATGGCAAGTTTAAATCTCGATTGTGCCCTTCAAGTTTGTGAATGGGATGCCGAGGATCACAAACAAGGTGTGAATAACCATGCAAATTAGATTGGTACTCCCAATGTTACAACCGCCTAATCAATGTGTCAGTTAACCACACACGCTCCATTGATCTATGATTAACATTAAGCTACCCTTTGCCACGCACTGTAATTCCCAATTAGTTTGCCGGTTAACCACACACGCTCTACTAACGGCTTAACAAGGTGCAAAGTGCAATTTCATGGATTAGCACCATATTCACATTTTCGTAAGTAACTAAGATTGGGAATTTATAAGTGTTTAGTTACTTAGTATTTATCATTATACTTTTGATGAAGGGAGAATTAGAGTCCTATCATACCCGTTTGGCTAACGACCCTCCACGAGTCAAGGAAGCGGTGGGTGAGAGTGGACACCCATTAAACTGCCATTTTATATGCAGTAACCTTATACCCCCCTTATGGACCGACTTCGTGAATGAGGTCTACTAACAGTAACACTGACTTTATTCTTATACATACATACATACATATATATATATATATATATATATATATATATATATATATATATATATATATATATTAAACCTATAATATTATAATAGTGTAAGGATTGAATTTTAAACTTTTAAAATTCTAGGGTTTGGAATTAAAGTACTCAAAAGTGCAACTTTACAAATTCCAAAACTTGAGGGCAAGTTTTGAAAAATTCAAAAAACTTTTGGAATCCAGAACTTATGAGTTTAATATAGGATTTAAGAAAATACTTTTGATATTCCATAACTTGAGGACAAGTTACGGACTTCATAAAACCATTTATGGGAAAAGACTCTACACGTTTCTCTAACCTATAAGTTTCAATGACTCTTTTAAAGGAAAACTTTTTATTTTCCATAAACTTGAGGACGAGTTATGGAATTCGTCAAAAAACATTTAGATCAAAAATTAAACGAACAAGCATGTCAAATAATTTCTATGATCTAATAAAACTCATAAGCATGCATAATTCATATCAACAATTTTCAAGAATCATATGAACTTAATATAAAACTTGAAACTTTGACATTTATGTTATTTGATTAACACGATCATTACCACATCAAAAACAGTTTTATAAATTCAAAAACAGCTTAGGGTAATGATCATAGTCCAATTCCAGCCAAAAACGTCGAAAATCTACACTCAGGGGCTCCAACTCGTCGAGTGTAAGAATAAACTCGGCGAGCTGGATGAGTTTGTACATGGACTCGGGGAGTCCACTATCTAGAACAACAGAAAATTGATTTTTACAACATAACTAAGCAAATAGAATCAAGTATAACTGAAAACAACCCTAGGCTCTGATACCACTATTGGGTTTTGAGTATTCTAACACTCCTATGTTGTACATGTAACCCTATATGCTTTGTATCTATGTTTTCTCAATTATACATGCATACAATCAAAATTCCAAAGCATCATCCTAACTAGCATACAATGGAGTATCTATACTACAAAAGTCTAGTTAGATAACATACCTTTTGATGGAGCTTGAAGTCTTGAACCTTTTAGAGTTTAGTGCCCCAAGTATTGCACGTCAAATGGAATCACACAACACTACCAACAATTAGAATAACTTGAGAAGATGTTACTTGGTTCCTTCTATGAAATCGACTTTGCCCTCTTTGTGTATCCACTAGTGCCCATTTCATGAACCATGGGGTCCTTTATATAGTGTGGCTCATTTAGGGTTACACCATGTAAACCCTAATGTGCATGACTTCCATATATATAAGAATGAATGATTTACATAATCAATCCCCATATATTTAACTAGTCTCTTTTGATCAAAAAATTAATTCCAAATTAATTCTTGATCAATACAAATTAAATAATATGATTTCATATTAATATATTACAACTTATAATATATTAATATAAATCATAAATAACCTTTTCTTATTTGTCTATCCAATTGTTCTGATACCATGCAACCCAAATGTACCATACTACTCTCGGGTGGAATACATACCAATAATAGGTATAGGCTTAGACATCTAATCCAACAGGAGATTCATTCAGGATTCCTCGTAGGCAGCGGTTCCTTTGACCATATTGACGAAGAAGAGTGTTGCTTTTCGTTGGGGGCCTGAGCAGCAGGCATCTTTTGAGACCCTAAGGCAGAGATTGTGTGGAGCATCGATTTTTGACCTTCCTTTTGGGTGTCGAAGATTTAGTGGTTTATTGTGATGCATTGATCACAGGTTTGGGTGTAGTTCTGAGTGTCATTGCTTACACTTCACGGCAGCTGAAGCCTCATGCGACGAACTATCTTACGCATGATTTGGAGCTGGGGTCGGTGGTGTTTGCCCTCAATATTTGGTGGCATTACCTCTATGGGTTCTATTGTACTATCTACATAGATCACAAGAGCCTAAGGTATTTGATGGATCAGCAGAATCTGAACATGAGATAACATAGGTGGTTGGATGTAGTGAAGGATTATGATTGTGAGATCATTTACCATCATGGGAAGGCCAATGTGGTAACCGATGATCTCAGCTACAAGGCGGTCACGACATCGATCAGGTACTTATCTTTGAGAACGACAGTGATTACCCCATTATTAGATCAGATTCGAGAGGCTCAGGTTGAGGCTGTGAAGGAAGAGCACCGGAAGAATGAGCGTATTGTGGGTCAGGTGGCTTCCTTTGATTATGATAGTCAGGGATTATTGACTCTCCATCGGAGGGTGTGGGTTTCTTACTGGGAGGGTGCATGTCAGGTTTTGATGGATGATGCGCACAAGTCGAGATTCTCTATTCATCCCAGAGCGAAAAAGATGTATGGAGATCTGACCCGATTATTCATGACCATGTATGAAGCGGGATGTAGCTTAGTATGTGGAGAGGAGCCTAACTTCCAGGAAAGTTAAAGCCGAGCATCAGCGACCTCATGACAAGATGGAGCCATTGGATATTCCCGTATGGAAATGGGAAGATATTACCATGGATTTCATCACGAAATTGCCATGAGCAATGTGGGAAGTGGATTCGATATGGGTCACCGTGGATCGATTGACCAAGAGCATACATTTCATTCAGATTCATGAAACTATCTTTGCGGAGAAGTTAGGGGACATCTACGTCAGGGAGGTTGTGGCACAACATATGGTGCCGGTTTCAGTGGTTTTAGATAGGGATGTCTGGTTTACTTCCAGATTCTGGAAGAAATTCCACGAGGATTAGGGTACTCGTCTACACTTCAACACTGCTTTTCACCTGCAAATGGATGGTCAGTCTAAATAGCCCACTTAGAAATTGGACGATACGATGTTGGCATGCGTTCGGGATTTCGGCGGCAGTTGGGATATGTATCTTCCGTTAGTGAAATTTTCTTATAACAACAGCAATCATGCCAACATTAATTGACCTCCTGTGGAGATGCTCTATGGGAGGAAATATAGGACCCCGATACATTGGAGTGAGGTCGGTCAACAGGTTATGAGGAGTACCATGGTGGTACTCAATACAACCAAGATGATTCAAGAGGTTTGTGGTAGAATTCAGACAAATCAGAGTCGGCAGAAGAGTAATGCCGACAAGCACCGTTCAGACCTGGAGTTCCAGGTTGGGGATATGGTTATCCTAAACGTGTCTTTAACATCCATAAAATTTGAGCCAATTTAAAACTTTTTAAATCATTTAAAACTATTCAATTATTACAATTAGTTTTCAAAATATTTTAAACATCACAGTTCCCAGAAATCATAATCATCAATCGAGGAAGTGTACGGTCACGCCTTCGCCTCCCACGGCCATCCGTTGAACCTAAAACAACAAACTGAAACTGTAAGCCCGAAAGCTTAGTGAGTTACCCCCAAAATAGCAACGCCATACCGATAACCATATCATATAAACGTATAAGCAATAGAAAAGCCATGCATCACGAGTCTACAGTGTGACTGGTCCGCCCGCACCGGGCCTTCAGTCCACCTGGTCCACTCCCTGAGTCTGCAGTATGACTGGACCACCCGCACCGGGGCTTCAATCTATCTGGCCCACTCTCTGAGTCTCGACTCATCTGGACAGCCCTCTCAAGGCCTTCAGCCTATCCAGACCGCTCGTCGGGCCTTCGGCTTGACAAGGTGCCCTCCTGGGCCTGCAGTCTATCCGGTCCGCCCTGGGTATGTTGGCCTATAGCATGAAGCAGGACCTGCCTCAGCCCAACCCCCATACCAATCAAACAATCATGTGTACATAAATATAATATGCTAGCATGTGTATAACAAATAATCATACCGATCTACAAATCACAAACACAACAACCATCCTATAACTAGGATACCGACCAAACCGGTCACTAACATAACATCATCCTATATACCAGGATACCGACCTAAACCAGGTCACTAACATATTACCATCCTAACTACCAGGATGCAGATCTAGCAGATCAATACACATATCAAGCAAATACCCGGATACAAATATGATAAAGGGTCGGCCTTGGTGCCTTAGACCCTGTTGATATAGTGAGGATAACTCACCTTGCAACTGTCGACTCGAAAGATAAGCTCAAACTCTCGAATCATCGCCACAAACTCCAACACCTATAATCGCCACACAACCATGTTCATAAATTCCTAAATGCCCCAGAATTCCAATAGTCATCCGTAGTCAAAGTCAAAGTCAACGGTCAAGGTCAACAGTTCATGTTGACCCGACTTGTCGAGTACAACCAGCCACTCGCCAAGTCCCTTGCATAACTCGCAAACTTGCCGAGTCACTTGAGTGACTCGTTGAGTTCCTAATGTTTGTGGCTGTAAACTCCTTGGCCAACTCGTCGAGTTTCCCTTGCAACTCGCCAAGTTCATGTGTGCCAAAACTGGGAAAACCCTAATTGACTCGCAGAGTCACCCTACTGACTCGCTGAGTCCACTAAAATCTTCATCAGACTTGCCGAGTTTACCATGCAAGTCGCCAAGTCCCTTTAGTCCATTATCCATTCAGATGCTTTTTAAGCCATCTTAAGGTTCCATATTGCAGATCCAACTTCCCAAGGCATGTTTATCACGTAAAGTTGCAAACATTACGTGCATGCAAGGCTCTAAAGTCTTATAATGACAAAACCAAGCTTGCAATGGACTTTTACACTTAAGGAGGGGTTCACACTTGCTAAAGCTGAAAGCTTTATGGGCTTAGAGACCAAAGTGAGTTCAGAACTAAGTTACAACTTCAGATCTTAGGTCATACCCAAGAATAGCTTCTTATTATGCTAGAAAACCCAAATCTTTAACCTAATAAGATATAGAATGAAATGAGGTCAAGGAAACGACTTGATACCTTCCAAAAGATGCTAACTAGGGTAGATTTCAAATCCCATACGTTGCTTGCTTCTAGTCACTTGTTCTTCAAGCTCTTCCCACCAAGAATCCTCTTCTAAAGCTTAAAACACACAAGAATGATGCACACACACAGATTAGGGTTTATGGACTATCAAGAGGCTGAGGAGGCTAATGATCCTTTAAATAGGGTGCAAAACCCTCGGAAATTAGGGTTTCATCCTCCAGCTCCTATTCGTCGAGCCCCTTCTTGGAATCAGCGAGTAGGTTACTTAAATACGTGGACCAACCCGCTGCTACTCAACGAGTCAGGCAACCAACTCGTCGAGTGGACGTTGAAATCATGAGTATTTATAACGATAAATTGATACTCAAGAATCGGGGCGTTACAATTCTCCCCCACTTGAACAAGACTTCGTTCTCGAAGTTTTCTGCAGTGAACATCCTCGGATAGTGCTCCCGCATCTCTGCCTCCGGCTCCCACGTCCACTCAGACCCTCTTTGGTGCTCGCACTGTACCTTTATCAAAGGTACCTCCTTGTTCTGCAAAACCTTCACCCTTCTCTCTAAAAGATACACAGGCCTCTCAACATAATTAAGGTGCTCATCTAACTGAATGTCATCCAACGATAATACCGCCTCCTGATCTGTGATGCACTTTCACAATTGAGAAACGTGAAAGGTGATGTGAATCCCAACCGAACCTTTTCAAAAGGTCTATCCTACATGCCACTTTGCCAACTTGACAAAATCCTGATGATCCAAAGTATCGGAAACCAAATCTTCCCTCTTCCTAAGGCAAATCCTTTGTCCTGACAGGATAATGTATCCATCAGCTCCCAAAATATCATACAAAATCAATCCACTATTAAACAAGAACACTCATGCCTGGCCCAATCAGCCTCAAGCTAGAATACCATGCATGCCTATGATGGGTTCAGCCATCCCTAGGTCGGAATACCCTCACATCCCACACATGAATCCTAATTTATAAACCTACTTCAACTCTTCCTGCTACCATATGATGTTTCTCAGACGAAGTTGAAACCTTTCTAATCCTAACTTGTCTATCCACTACCCGAAACATCAGACACCTCACCGGTTACTGAACCAAAAGACGCATACAAACAGCAGTCCCGCAAGTCTCCTAAAAAGAAAACCGACTGGCTGGACTTGCTTCCACGCCCAACCATCAACTTCTGCTAACATAATGAACGTTACATGACCCACGTCAACCTCATCTCTTACCTGTTCTTCATCGACCCATCTTCTCCTCACTCCAGACACACTATGGCTCTTTCACAGATGAAACCAACCTAAAACACATCACTATAACTCAAACCATCATCAACATACCTACCACTACCGGGCAACCAGCACGACACTCATATCTAACCCATATTACTCCTCCGGGTTGGAATACCAACATGTCTAATCAATTCAATTATCGAGTTAAAATTCCCAGGGTTTGTTGGCCTACCGCCTCAACCCTACCGCTCCCCTTGAGCCTCCATGCCTACGAGTTTCATTTGTCCCGCACTGGGTATCTTGGCCTACTGCATAGAGTAGGACTTCCACAACCCTATCCAAATGCCATAAACGATCATGAGAAATATCTAACCTTGTTCCCAGAACCTGAATGATAGAACATTCTAATCCCATGTCTTCTTAAAGCTGACGAATACCCATTTGGATCTACTCCCAGTTCCCAACTGGAGTATTACCCGATCCAAGAAGATTAATCCTATGAGACACTTCGAACAGATGAGATCACCAAGATCCTCTATACTCCATGTCTCTAACAACAACTTCCGATCAAACCAAAATACACCGGAGTCTTCAGCCTGCTACAACATGTTTAATACTTGAAGACAGACCTACTGATTGATATAGCATAGCAGCATAGTCAATACTCGCACATAGATCTACAACCACATACAGATTCTTCAGCATGACTGGACCGTCTCACCTGGCCGTCAGCCTATCTGGACCATTCTCAGAACCTTCAGCATGTCTGGACCATTCTCCGAGCCTTCGGCCTAACTGGTACGCTCCATCGGCCTTCAGTTTGTCCAGACCGCTCTAAACTGTTGAGCATCTCCTTGGACCACCCCTCCTGGTGATCTATCACATGCAGACTATTCTCACCCACTTAGGGTTCCGAACTCCTGATCCATTCTGTGGACTCTAACCCCGGCCTGACCCTAGGCCTCATGTCGCTTATCCACCCTCTCAGAAACTGTGGTCTGTTCACTGACCTGCGTGTCCCCCACATACGCTAGATAACCCGCACACCCGTGCTGAATATACTACCGAGCCCTGGAAGCTGAACAAAAGCCTGAATCTATCAATCTAAAAACCCTCAGAGTTGAGCACACCCTCGACCGAACACTCGAATTGAACTCCATTCATGACTAGAACCCCAACCTGGTTTCCTGAATTCTAGTATCAAACACCAAGAATACGTGTTTCTTATGCTGGAGAGTGTTACCGAAGCCCCAACCAACACAATCCTCAAGCCAAACAACCATTGGGGCCTCCATTCTCCCTGTCGGGTTGTGAAACTTATCACCATTTCAAAACCTCTCCCGCTTCTGCATCCTGGGGTAGCTCTTCCCCACTTAGATTCGACTATTCCAAATCCTTCTCACTTCCCAATGATTGATCTGATGACAACTAACTCTTTCTAACTAGTGCTTCATTATTAGTCAATCCCAATTGATCACACACTTCTAAGAACCATATGAGCACTTCCAGAATCCCAGTGAAACCGACAGTCCCTAATGCTTGGATAACCCCACACTCAAGTCCAGAAGACCAAAAGATAGATGCTCCAACTAATACCTTGACGACGAGCTACTTCCCTTGGCGTTTTAGTCCGTCAATAACTAACGGTTTCTAAAACCACTGAATCCTGACAATGTTGAATAAACGTTATGTGCGACCCTATCTGTAGACCTTCCACATAATACCCCTTTTCCAAAGGTGTTCCAAACAAGCTTCCTACTCTCGGTTTCTAGAAATCATTCTCTTCAAGGTTCGCACCCTGACTCACTTACCAGCTCAAACGTCCACAGCTGAACTGCATTAATTGAAACAACCTCTTCCCTAATCCGGGCTACAAACTAGTCCCAAGACCTAGCCTACAATCCCAAAACTGCAATAGGTCACTTAATCAATCCTTACCGCCTGATACAAGAGATCCAAGGCAAACTGGACCTTAGAATTACTTATGTCACATCGACCCACCTGCGCTCACCGGTGCTGAAGTAATTTCGCTTATTCCTGCAACCAGCTAACCCCGAGCAGGAATACAACCAGACCTTAGGGTCACAAGCATGCTCACTCCTTCGAGCTCGAAAAACTGAGAGCGCACAATCCTTGCCCTACAAAATGACAATCCAATCCATTAATTAACCATTCTACTTCTAGCTGCAAAACCCAAGCTGAACATAGTCAGCACTCTTTTCTGGAGTTCTCGCAACTCACATTCTGACCTCGAGCAAACCCCCGAGCCTCAAATCCAGAAACTCACGTGCTAGCCTCTCCCGCTCAACCCGCAGAAATATAACGAGTACAGATCATCTTCCTGATCCCAAATAACTGCAGCCCTCTGCTCATCTAAATATGTACCAATAACAAGTCCCGGTACCTAAAAGCTCGACCAGCTCCTCTCCCTGTCATCGTTATAGCCATGGAAGCTACTGCGGCATCCATCTCAGCAATGGCTGCACGACGCTCGACAAAATACTCAACCATGGCGGTCTTGAAGGACCCAATCATCTCTAGAATCTGTCCCCAAACGATCGCGATCACCTCTTCCCGGATGATCTCCCTAACATGATCCTCTGACAAAACTGGCCTATCCTCACTGCCAACTCTCGATCCTAATCCGGATCTGCTCGCAAAACGTCTCGAACAATCCCTACCATAACAAGGAACCAACTTCCAACTAAACCCCGGGGGTTGTGACTTCCTTGCTACGCATATGGGTCCTGTGCTTTCAGTAGTACGGGCCCATACTACCTTCCACACCTACCCATATTTGTCACAAGTTTCACCACAACACCCTAACAATATACATAAACATAGCGAGCGCTCAATCCTCACTCCTAAAGGAAGGCTAAGGCCCCGTTTGATAGTTGCTGATCGAGAAAGTGCTGACTGAGAAAGGTCTGTCTCAGTAAGAAATTCTGACTGAGTAAGAAATCATGCTGTTTGATTGAAAATCTGACTGAATGTGCTGACTAGTGCAAAATGACCATTTTACCCCGATGTTCTACACGTTTCTATGCAATATGAAGATAATAATAATAATAATAATAATAATAATAATAATAATAATAATAATAATAATAATAACAACAACAACAACAAATATAATAATAATAATAATAGACATTGACAATAATAATAATAATAATAATAATAATAATAATAATAATAATAATAATAATAAACTTCCAGCATAATAGACATTAAATATATTATTTTAGGAATAAAACACAAAAATCCATTTAGCTTGCTGGTAAATGACATCCCTTCTACAATGGAGACCTAAGTTCTAATCTCGTAACCTTCATTAGCTATGAATTTTTATCCAAGCCAAGAGTACTATTGGAAACCCTCACTTTCTTTCTGGGTCAGCCATCTCCCAACTTCTTTCTCGGTCAGACCTTGCTTTCCGAGTCAGACGTCAAGATTTTGTCTATCAAACACCTTTCGTCTGACCGAGTCAGCCAAAAATGTCTGACCTGACTCGGTCAGATGCATATCAAACAGGGCCTAACTGTCTCACAACTGACCTACCAGTCCTACACAACCCACCCATCCATGAAACTTTCACCAACCCTGTAGCACTAGTGTATGCAAGCCATACATAACGATGAACCCTATAGACTTTTGAATATCCAATCCTACTCTAAGCCCTCAATCATATAAGAACAGAACCTAAGGCCAAATAAAACATTCTCAGGCTATAAGACCTTAATTATGTATAGCCGTGATGCATACACTAACCAACTACGGTAATGATGTCAAACTCATATAAAGGAAACCCTAGGCTAGCAAGCATCCCTAGCCTAGTACTAGCAAGTTGTTCTAACGTATCACAATATCAAATAACCGTATGGTATTTTGGGTCTACTTACTGGCTCCAGTTGATCGTACACTTCGCATCCTCTTTTACTTATTTTGAAAACCATTAAAAAATCATTTTGAAAATCTTTCCTTGATTTCAGACTGGATTCACACGAGTGTTCCTCCAATTCACTCAAACCAAGGCTCTGATACCAACTTGTAACATCTATAAAATTCGAGCCAATTTAAAACTTTTTAAATCATTTAAAACCATTCAATTATTTTTCAAAATAGTTTGAACATCAGAGTTCCCGAAAATCATAATCATCAATCGAGGAAGTGTACGGTCACGCCTTCACCTTCCTGCGGCCATCCGCTGAACTTGAAACAACAAACTGAAACTGTAAGCCCGAAATCTTAGTGAGTTACCCCAAAGTACCAACGCCATACCGATAGCCATATCATATAAACATATAAGCAACATAATAGCCATGTAACACGAGTCTACAGTGTGACCGGTCCGACTACATCGGGCCTTCAGTCCACCTGGTCCACTCCCTGAGTTTGCAGTATGACAGGACCGCCCGCACTAGGCCTTCAATCTATATGGCTCACTCTCCGAGCCTTGGCACATATGGACTTGTTGGATTAGTGTCTAAGTCCATAACTATTTTGGTATGTACTTGACCCGATGGTGCATGGTCCTTTTAGGTTGCCTTCACCAAAGCAACTTGATAGGATGAATTATGGAGAGAAAGGATTAATTATGATTTATTAATATATTATGAGAATAATATATTAAAGGAGAAATCATATTGTTTAATTAATATTAGTCAAGAATTAATAAGAATTAAGTTTGTGGCTAAAAGACATTAATTAAACTTAAGGGACTAGAACTTTCAATTGTGTGATATTTGAATATTGAGCTAATGGACTCCATATTAAAGGGGTGGACGAATTCTATGGGGAAACCCATTAGAAATCGTTCTAGACCTTTAAGGAAGGAGTCCATGGGTTGCTTAGGGCCTAAGCATGCAAATTAGGGTTTCCTTGTTAGATAACCCTAATAGCCTCACTATTTAAAGATCCCTAGAGCATCAAACACGTGTGGAAGGAACTCCTTAGGGTTTTGGATGGTTTTGGGCAGCCTCCTCTCTCCTTATTCTTCATCCTCTTGCTCTTGGTGTTTGTGAGTCATTAGAGGAGTGACAATTGTGACTCTAAGCTTTCTAAAGTCATTGTAAGGAGGAATTGAGATTGTTATTGCTACATAACAATCAAAGGTAATTCTTTAAACCCTAATTTCAGTTTATAATATGTTAGATCTAAGATTGTAAGTCTTGGATACATTGCATGTACAATAGAGAAACCTAGATCCAAGCATTAGGGTTTGTATGAGCATATAGGATTATTCTTATGTATAAAACCCATCAGTGGTATCAGCGCATGGTTGGTTTCTATTGTATGTGATGCTATGTTGAATTATTTACTGAAAATCGAATTCTGGCCTTCTGTTCGAACTGACTCGGCGAGTTCCAATGTGTGACTCGGCGAGTCGGAGCGTCAGACAGAGGAAATTTCGGATTTACTTGCTGTTTTGCTTAAGGATAATTACCATATTCGTTTTAAACTGATAAAATACGATTTTTAATGTTTCTAAAAGATTATCCTTACCAAAACACAAGATAATTACCAATTGAATAGGTAATAACTTCCTTATATGATTAAAGATTGATTATTTGTATTAATTGGGTAACTTATCTTGTAAGAAATTGAAATTAGGTCAAATATAGATAATGAATAAATTAATTGTTTAATTTCTATTATTTGTTATTTGATCCTTGTGTTGTGAAAAAGTTTCAATTATGCCCATGTAAGTTTTATGGTTTAAATTTGAACTTAAGGTTTTGTTTTGAAATTTAAATAGTTAAAACCCTAATGTTTTGAAATGTTTCAAAACTTGCCCTCAACTTTTGGAATTTTAAAAGTTGATTAAAAGTTTAATTTAGAAATGTTAAATTCTAAAACCCTAGTATAGTTTTGAAAAGTTCAAATCACACCCTTATGGTTTTATTAATTAGTTAAAGTGTATAATTAAAAGAGATTTAGTAAATCCATAAAGTTTTGGTTTACAATTTAATTAAATTAAAAGTATAATTATTAAATTTTACCACCTAGTATTTTAAAAGTGTAAAATACACCCTATACTATATATAACATTAAAAGTCTAATGCTATATATGTATGAGTAAAAGTCAGTCTTACCGTTAGTAGGCCTCATTCACGAAGCTGGTCTATAAGGGTGTTTAAGGAAATTGCCTATAAAATGGCGATTGAATGGGTATCCATTCTTACCCACCGCACTCTTGACTAGTGGAGGGTCGTTAGCCGAACGGGTAGGATAGGACAGAAACCTTCCATTAAAAGTATAATGAAATACAAAAGTAATTAAATGTTTTATAAAACTCCCAATCTTAGTTACTTTAGGCAAAAGTGAATTGATGCAATTCCATGAAATTACAATTTGTGCCCTTGCGAAGACGTTAGTGGAGCGCGTCTGGTTAACTGGCACACTAAATGGTTCTAAGCAAAGGTAGCAAAGGGTGACTCAATGTTTGTCATAGTTCGGTGGAGCGTGTGTAGTTAACCGGCACATCGAATAGGTGACTGTAATATGTGGGGGCACCATGTAGATTTGCATGGTTATTCACATCCGCTCTGTGATCCTCGGTATCCCAGTCTCAAACTAGAGGGGCATATCGAGATTTAAACATGCCATTGAAATGTTCAATGAATCTCAAAAGATCTAGGAGTTTTCAATAGATTTAAAACTTAAATTTATTTTTCGTTTTTCATGGTGGAAATTGGTAAATCGTCATTTACCTACCTTCAAATATTCTGCAACTAGATTACGGCATCCCTTTTCTAGGTTGTAGTGTATTGTGTTGGATCCTAGCCTCGATGTTTCATTTGGGTTTCACATTGAGGATTCTAATCAACTAACTTGAATTTGTTTTCTCCCATTTTGTAGATGTCAAAGTATGACAACTATGGTATTCCCAAATCCCGTGGAACAAGCTTTCCACATGAAGATGATATTCCACGATTCGATCGAGGAACAAGAGATCATGCTTCACTTCCTCCACGTCCTCCAATTATTCTCCCTAACCCATAAGTTCGAAGGCTTGAAAAGTTCAAGCTCACTCAAGCCCTTTTGGCAAGTAAACATGAAGAAGGAAAGTCGGTGTGTGCACGCATCCTAGAGATGAAGTCACACATTGATAGGTTAAGAATGTTGGGATTCGTTGTCTGTTAGGAGCTGGCTGTTGATTGGGTTCTTCAGTCACTTCCTGACTCATATAGTGAGTTCGTAAGAGAGTACTATATGATGAGCCACGACGTAACCCTCATTGATCTCACATATATGCTTATTGCCGCTGAATCAGCAATGATTTGGCACATTGGAAAAGCAAAATTGATTGGTGGATCTGCCTTCCAGACCTCTATGCATATAGGTAATGGAAACGAAAGGCATGCCATGATCGAAAAGTTTGATCATAAGAGAAAGGCAAAGTCTGAAGTAGTTCCATGTGCTATTCCAAAGGAGTCAATTTGTTTTTATTGCCTAGAGAAGGGGCATTGGAGACGAAGCTGCCCTAATTACCTAAGAGATCTAAGAGATGGGAGAGTCAAAACGTATGGCTCTTCTTTAGGTAAAATCCATTAACTAACTCTTTTAATTTCCTATTCTAGATTCTTAATACATGATGTGATAAGATTACATTTCGATGTTTTATAGGATCGAAGAAAAGAGAGGAAGCTTAAGGGAAGAAGTGAGCGAAATCTAATTGTGAAGAAATGGATTTCGATCGCATTACTTGAAGATTAGATTCTTGAGCTACTACTTGGAGTTAGAATAAGGTCACTAAGAAATATGTATTAGCATAGTTTTTCAATGAATTGCATTGTAAGGACAAATTTTTCCGCAATAAAATAAATTTTGATTTTATAGTATTTATTTATCCTTGCAATGGCGTGTATGAAAAATTGATATTTGTAAGTTTCTATTATTAGCAATAATGGATTTGATTCTTAATTACGTTATTTGTGGAAAGGTCAAGAATTTACCAAATAGGGAAAGTTTCTCGTCACCCAAGTTTCAATTGGACAGAAACTTGGAATCATGCAACGTGTATGATGAATGAAAAACTTTCACATTTGGAAATTAGACTAATTCGTTAACGAAGTGTCGAGTAAAAGACTAAGAGATCGAGTACACAAAGTTGTGTGTTGATCAAGTCCACCACAAGAGTAACAAAGATATTCGTCATGATTTACTAAAAGTTTTAGTAAATATGATTATACTTATAAGATTAAGTGTAATTATGAATTGATTAAAAGAGTTTAAATCAATAGCAGAACGAATAAGAAGAATCAAGTAGGCAGAAAGATAAAAGTTTCTCTATTCTAAGAAGAAGGGAGAGTACCTTTTATTATGTTTTATGATAGGTCTTAATGATTAAGAACCATATCTCAATTGATCCTCTAAGTGAGTCTTAGTACAATTGTATGTCTGAGAAAAGGAATCAAGAATTGAGGAAAATGGTTAAATCAAGAAGTCAATCATACTTCGTTCCAAAAACCAAGTCTTAGAGTTAAGATTGTGACATTGAGTGACAAGTCTTAAGAAGGTTATAACATTCAACAAATGTGGAAAGTTGTGATGTCTTGGACAAGACAAAGACCAACTAGGACAAATTTTGTGAAGTGTTTTATATTGATAAAAAGCTATAGTAACTCTTGAATATTCGTTTGTCAAGAAATGTTTATTGACAAGAGAATCTTACATGTCAAGGAGTCAGTGGGAGTCTCAATGGTCTTGAAAGGTTTCAAGAACAAATCAAGAATAAACCTTATCTATCATCACTAGCACTTGAATTGAGGTTCACAACCTATCGTGTTGACACTATCTTGTTTATGTGTCGTTCCAATCGAGTTAATTATGCATGTGAGTTCTATGAGTTCTCATTTGAATGCATAAAAGGCAAGCACCTTGATCAATGAAAAGTACATTGATAGGAAAGGGTGAGCTGCTTAACTACTTGGAAGACATGGTGAGCACTCGTGTTAGCATAAGGCAAGAAATCAAGATTGAGAAGGTTCGGTCCATATGAGTTTGGATTTGTCGCAAACATTGGTTTTGACAAATTCGCATGGATAGGAACACATACACCATCAAAATCTTAGTGTCATAAGATTCCCTCCTTCATGAAAATGACTGTGAGGAAATGCTTTCACTAAGAGAGATTTTAAGAAGATAGTGATTGTGAAAATTGTATTCTCAAATCTAGTTATGGTTACGGTATCCCTTTCCATGATTCGAATTGTGAGATTGTCAATTAGTCTGAATTGTTTAGACACACATATGACCTATCTAAGGCAAAGGTGTATAAGTTTGATAAGCTTATATAAAGGATTATCAAAGCATTAACTTAAGAAATTCAATAAGTATTGTTTTCTGGAAGTTAAGTTGTTTCTGAACACATGTCAAAGCTAGTGGGAGCATAAGAGTTATGCTTATGTGATGATAATCATCATAGTGGGAGCATAAATGTTATGCTTGTGTGATTATTATGGCATGTATTGCAAGTTAGCAATATTAATTATAGAAAACAAGAGTTATACTTTGCAAAGTCGTAAGGGTTGAATAGTTGTTTTGCTATAATTAAGGGAGAGAATATTATGCTTCATTTCAAATCTAAAGGCTTAGGTTGTGGAATGTTAATAAATATAGTCAAGGATACATAGTGCGTTCTCAAATTTCAATTATGATTATTGCATCCCTCTTCATAGTTCGAACTGTGAGAACGTGACACATAAAATATTATGGAAAAAGATTGATAAAGTATCGTATCTTTATGTAAGACATTATACATCGTGTCCCATACGCTTCAGGTGTAGGATTGATTGCAAATGAAATAATATTTGACCATTCTAAAATTTTCCAAATGTCTAGCGCACTTAGAGGGAAAAAGGACAAGAATTGGTTTTGACTAAGATAATTAAACAACTATCAAAGGACGATCCAAAGCTCGCTAAGGATTGGTCGCTTGTGAGTAGTTGGAAGTGTGATATTAGATGGTCCATATCGACATTATTATGAATAGATGAGATTCTATTAAGAATAAGTTGTCATATGGCAAATATGGAAATGTTTCCATATTAGGAGTTGGATATTGAGAGTCTATGTCTAGAATAGAAAATTTTATGCAAAAGGATGTTCAAGGAATGTACTTTAAGTGAGAGACATCACGTCTATGGAATTGTATTGTAACAATCTCAGATAGAGGAGTTTGTAATTTCATTGGCAATAGACATTGTGACTTTCGTACTGTAACATTATGAAAGGATCATTGCATAAAATGTTAGAATCTAGCATATTATATAAGTAGTAAGAATTTGATATTCTTTCACTTGTGAAAAGGCTTGGGAGTTGTGAAATGAATATGATTGGAAATGTATTCATTTGATCTATTTCACAAAATAAGAAACATAGGTAAAGATTGTGTGCATGCTAAGAGCATGGGACAAGTGTTGTAATAATTCAAGTAAGAAGTTGATTACCCGAAACAACAAATAATGAGTAATCGATATGGTGATAAATAAAAGGTGTTTTATTTATACTTAAAGGTTTGAGGCTATATGGGATTAGTATTATTCTTGTGTTTCACTTTGCATGTTTTGACTTCCTGAATAATTTAATTGGTTCAGAACAGTCAAATTATTCGAACGGGCCACAGTCGTTCATATGTTAGAAGTAGGTATGAATGAAGACTATCATGAATTGGTGTGTGGATTGTCTAAAGTGTATTAGACATAAGCAAATGTTTGCTGCAACGTTCATGAGTGCTTATGAATATGATTTGAGCATTGGATTAAAACCACGCTCACTTGGATCACTTCATGGATTTTATCACGAGTGATTGGTGAGACGATAACATATTATATTCTTGAAACCGAGATGTATGAGTTGTATCTTACGAGTCGGTTGCACATTGATAATATGTAAACGCACCAGTAACTTGGTGTTATAAAACATATTGTTGTGTGTAATTCGGTAAGTCAGTGCAAGCGAGCATTGAGTCAAAGTTTATCCGTTCCTTTTACCCAAAGTAGGATAAAAGCGATATCTTTTGGCCCCTCGATGATTTAGTGATGGCACCTGAGCGCTTGGTCGAGCCAGGACTAATTTGATGTGATCAATTTTAGTCTGTTGTCAGTCGTCATAAATCGGAAGTCGGGAAATAGTATAGAAGGAATGATTAAGTTCATGTCTCATATCTATACGATATCAAGAATGGAGGAATATATGATCCCTTATCTAAAGGACACACGTATCTGATAAGATCAGAGTTGACACCAGCTTTTGAAAGCTACGATTGCAGATCAGGATCTGAAGTCATACGCATAATAGTTATTAGACTTATCCAAGTGGGAGACTGTTGGATTAATGTCTAAGTCCATAACTATTTTGGTATGTACTTGACCCGATAGTGCATTGTCCTTTTGGGTTGCCTTCACCAAAGCAACTTGATACGATGAATTATGGAGAGAAAGGATTAATTATGATTTATTAATATATTATGAGAATAATATATTAAAGGAGAAATCATATTGTTTAATTAATATTAGTCAAGAATTAATAAGAATTAAGTTTGTGGCTAAAAGACATTAATTAAACTTAAGGGACTAGAACTGTCAATTGTGTGATAGTTGAATATTGAGCTAATGGACTCCATATTAAAGGGGTGGACGAATTCAATGGGGAAACCCATTAGAAATCGTTCTAGGCCTTTAAGGAAGGAGTCCCATGGTTGCTTAGGGCCTATGCGTCCAAATTAGGGTTTCTTTGTTAGATAACCCTAATAGCCTCACTATTTGAAGATCCCTAGAGCACCAAAAACGTGTGGAAGGAACTCCTTAGGGTTTTGGACGGTTTTGGGCAGCCTCCTCTCTCCTTATTCTTCATCCTCTTGCTCTTGGTGTTTGTGAGCCGTTAGAGGAGTGACAATTGTGACTCTAAGCTTTCTAAAGTCATTGTAAGGAGGAATTGAGATTGTTATTGCTACATAACAATCAAAGGTAATTCTCTAAACCCTAGTTTCAGTTTATAATATGTTAGATCTAAGATTGTAAGTCTTGGATACATTTAATGTACAATAGAGAAACCTAGATCCAAGCATTAGGGTTTGTATGAGCATATAGGATTGTTCTTATGTATAAAACCCATCAGGATCGCCCTCTCGGGGCCTCAGCCTATCCGGACCCCTTGCTAGGCCTTCGGCTTGACTAAGTGCCCTCCTGGGCCTGTAGTCTATTCGGTCCGCCCTAGGTATGTTGGCCTATAGCATGAAGCATGACCCACCTCAACCCAACCCCTATACCAATCAAACAATCATGTGCACATAAATATCATACAGTAGCATGTATATAACAGATAATCATACCGATATATAGATCACTAACACAGCCACCATCCTATAACCAGGATACCGACCTAATCGGTCACTAACATAACATCATCCTATATACTTGGATACCGACCTAAACTAGGTCATTAACATAATACCATCCTAACTACCAGGATGCAGATGTAGCATATCAATAAACATATCAAGCAAATACTTGGATACAAATCCGATAAAGGGTCGGCCTTGGTGCCTTAGATCCTGTTGATATAGTGAGGATAACTCACCTCGCAACTGTCGACTTGAAAGATAAGCTCAAACTCTCGGATCACCACCACAAATTCCACCACCTATAATTTCAACGCAACCATGTTCATAAATTCACAAATGCCCCAGAATTCCAATAGTCATCCTTGGTCAAAGTCAAAGTCAACGGTCAAGGTCAACAGTCCATGTTGACCTGACTCGTCGAGTACAACCAGCCACTCGCCGAGTTCCTTGCATAACTCGCCGTCTCGTCGAGTCACTTGAGTGACTTGTCGAGTTCCTAATGTTTGCGTCCGTAAACTCCTTGGCCAACTCGTCGAGTTTCCCTTGCAACTCGCCAAGTTCATGCATGCTAAAAACTGGGAAAACCCTAAGTGACTCGTCGAGTCACCCTACTGACTCGCCGAGTCCACGACAATTGATCGAACTCGCCAAGTTGACCATGCAACTCGTCGAGTCCCTTCAGTCCATTATCCATTTAGATGCTTTTTAAGCCATCTTAAGGTTCCATGTTGCAGATCTAGCTTCCCAAGGCATATTTATCACGTAAATTTGCAAACTTTACGTGCATGCAAGGCTCTAAAGTCTTATAATGACAAAACCAAGCTTGAAATGGAGTTTTACACTTAAGGAAGAGTTCACACTTGCTAAAGCTGAAAGCTTTATGGGCTTATAGACCGAAGAGTGTTTAGATCTAAGTTACAACTTCAGATCATAGCTCATAACCAAGGATAGCTTCTTATTATGCTAGAAAAGCCCAAATCTTTAACCTAATAAGATCTAGAATGAAATGAGGTCAAGGAAACGACCTGATACCTTCCAAAAGATGCTAACTGGGGTAGATTTCAGATCACATACATTGCTTGCTTCTAGTCACTTGTTCTTCAAGCTCTTCCCACCAAGAATCCTCTTCTAAAGCTTAAAACAAACAAGAAGGATGCACACACACAGATTAGAGTTTATGGACTACCAAGAGGCTGTAAGGGGAGGCTGAGGAGGCTAATGATCCTTTAAATAGGGTACAAAAACCTCGGAAATTAGGGTTTCATCCTCCAGCTCCTACTCGGCAAGTCCCTTATTGGACTCGGTGAGTAGGTCACTTAAACACGTGGACCAACCCGCTGCTACTCGACGAGTCAGGCAACCAACTCGTCAAGTAGACGATGAAATCATGAGAATTTATAACCATAAATTGATACTCAAGAATCGGGGCGTTACAGTGTCACCTTGGAAAGTGTCATCTGATTTCTGAAGTGGGGAAAGTAGGGGAAAGTGTCATACATTTTAAGTTAATTTTTGACGAAAACACGGAGGATACAAGACATTTAAGAAAGATTTGAGGAATAATTCGAAATTACTTTGGACTTAAAAGTCATACCATGTAACATCCCAATTTTTCAAAAACAACCCAATAACCATAATGTTCACAAAAACATTGTTTCAAAGTTGCTTATCAAATATCAGAGAATCCTAAAATTCAAAATCATAGAAATAAGAAGATGTGCACGATCATGCCTTCGCCTTTCCCCAACCCTCTGAAGTACATGAAACAATAAACTAAAACTGTAAGCTAAAGCATTGTGAGTTTCCCCCCAAATTACCAACACACCACATAACCAACAACAACATGCAAACATAAGCCCTCATCATGACTGGACCACCTCATCGGACCTATAGCCTATCTCGATAGCTATTCAGGGCTTCGTCCTGACTGCACCACCTCACGGGCCTACAGTCTATATGGGCCACCCTGGGTTGCTTGGGCTTCAGTGCCAGCTGGTCCACCCCAAACCCATGAAACCATAACATGTCAACATATACAATAACAATCAATAACCAAAAAAACACAGGTAGTCCTACTGATCTACTAGCATAACATATATCCAATAACACATATAGTCCTACACATCTACCAGTCGAACCACATAATCGATGAACACATAACTTTGTATATCATCACATAACAAACTAGGATATATAATCCAATGGGCCAACCTTGGTGCCTTCGACCCATAAGTACAGTGAGGAAAACACATCTCTCAGTCCAATTAATTAGTTGAATAGTTCTTTTCTCCAAATATCAGCTCTACCTGTCACCAATTTATCAAATAGTGACTAATAATAATTACAACTCAAAATACCAAAATAATCTTAGGTCAAACCTGGTCAAAGTAAAAAAGTAAACCGAGTTAGACCGACTTGAGAACGCATAACAATAAAAAAACCTTACTCCTTAACTCATTAACCATAAAGTTTCCAACTTTATGGTCTTGCATGGCTAATAAGCGCCCAACAATAAAAAAAACCTTACTCCTTAACTCATTAAGACACTAAAACTCATGCATGGAGGGAAACTAACAATCAAGATTGCATTTTTATCACCTTAGACACTCCAAAATGTCGGGAAGGACAATCCATTTGGGTCTAGAGCATGCCATAATAAAGAACACCATTATTTGGGAAGAAAGATCATCATAACATCATACAATCGAGATCTAATCAAATAATCCTCAAGGTATGAACTTTATACCTTCCAGAGATGTAGGAGGGTACAAAACTTCCAGATCCAAATGTTATTCTGAGCTTCTAAGTGGTTCTCTTCTCCTTCTTCTTCCTCTATGAGCACCAAAAATACACACCAAATGTAATGACCAAGTACTGGTTGGTACACTGAGCATTTTCCTTAAAGATTGAGCTTGTATGTATGTTTTGGGTGTTTGTGGTGCTTAGAGAAGAAGAAGAAGAAGAGTTGTGTAGAAGAATTGGACCAGAAAGAGATTGTAGATCTAGAGGGGTCTCATCCTTTCTAGCTTATTGAGGGTAAAAAAACACCTACCTTGATGACTCCATGTGTTAGTTGTTAGTTTAGGGCTTATTTCTTTATGAAATGGTCCTTAAGGTATTTCTTGAGAGTATAAGCTACTCCAAAAGGTTATAATGCTAGATCCTAGTGTTTTTAACATTCCTTAAGCATAAAAATGCAGTCTTGATGGATTAAGTTCAATCATGCAAGGATTGAAGGTGGTTTCATGAAGATGATGTGGTTAAATCCAAGACTTGACCAATTAAGACATGAAAAAGCATAAACTTGGCAACTTTATGGATTAATGCGCTTTAGTAAGCCTAGATCTAAAATTGGACGTTGGGTCTTAACTGATTAAAACCTTAGAATGAGGTTTTGGCCAGGTGCAGCATACGCCGGGCTAGTAGCATTTGGGCCTTGATGGGCTAGGTCCAATAACGCAAGGAATAAGTAACTTTTTTCCTTAAGGACATGATTTAGGGTTTGGAATCACGGGTTGGATGATTGACCTAATTTCTAATTAGGGTTTCTTTACTTGTGATTTAGTGGGGATTTCCGATTCAACAAACTGTTAAAACAATAAATTTGTAGATTGATAGCTTAAAAACAATAAAGTTAATCAACAAGAAGAACAATGATCGAAATTGTGTTGAATGATTAATATTCAACGCCTTAGAATAGTTCAACGTGAACTATTCTGTAGAGACAAAGTAGGGAATCACAAAAACGATTAACTCTAAAGGCATTTCATGCATGTACTATTAATTATCTAACCCTAATTAAATTTCGTGTGGACAGGCGCAACTCGTTACAATATGGACTATCCTAGTACAAAACCTTATTAACACAACACATAAATACCCTAACAATCTCCCTCTTTTGTGTCAATAAGGAAGGAAGATTCTTCATTGTTGTTGACGCTTCTGAAATTTGAAGGGTTTCATCATTAATCCAAGCAAGTTGTTGTGAATAGAGATATACCCTTTTAATCATATTTGGGAAGCATTTCGTATCCGCACTATCATTCACCTTGCATTGTTGAGTAATCCTCACGATGTAGTTCAAATAAGAAGTATAATAGAGATGATTGTCGGGTAAGGAAAATAAGCACTTCTGAACATTCGTACCATCTCTAGCAGTTTGCTGAAACACTACACTCCGGTTATCCTTTTGGATTCTTTGGAGTTTTATCTTGGAGACATCTTTCGGAGCTTCTTTTAGTTGCACAGTGGGTTTCTTTCGCAAAATAGCCGCTCTCTCCACATCCATTTTCCCGATTTCTTGAATGTAGGAGATCAACATCCTTTTCAAATGCACCACAATAGGTTCGAATTTCTATTCATCTTTAGATAAAAGATGGAACAAAGAAATCCAATCGTTAGGATTAAGGCACGACAGATTAGCAAGAGTGAATTCAAAGATTGACTTTCTTTCCCCTCGTGATGCTTTGAACCTAGCATGAATAAAGCTTTATGTTTATATCCGACCAACGACCTTCACATTAGTAACCTTCTTCGAACTCCAACTTTGATATTGGGGTTTTCGATGCTTGAGATAAAAAGCGATAAGCATGAGATCGGCATCGTTGTCTGAATCAGGAACTTTCTAAATTTTATCAAAAGATCGGAATAAAAAGGCCTTCAGAGTTATTGGAAAGTTGAGATGAGACTTTGAAGTGTTTTCCAATTCAAACGAAGCAACTGGTTCCAACCAATAAAGATTCAAAGTTTCAATGGCTTTGTTCAAAATTTGCTCGATTGACCAAGGAGGGAAGAGGGCCTTGTAAGTTTTAAGTGTAACTTGAGCATCACGACCCTCCCTTTCCCGAGCTTCAGCCTCTTTTGCAACCCACATATTCTCATCAATTTCTTAGTCACATTTCTTTCTTTTAAGTTGAGCCTCTTCTGATAAGTCTTCTTCTTCCTCATCATCATCATCCAGTTTGGCTTTTCCTTTTGATACCGAAGCTTCATTACCCTTCAAATCTTTTGATTTTGGTTTTGGATTGTGTTCGAACTCACCAAATTCATGAATTGTTTTCTTGGGTTCTTCATCAGATGGCTTTTTAGCTTCTCCCCCTTGTTTCGAAAAATTGCCAGCTTCCAAGGCACCCTCGATTTAATTTAGAATGGAGAATACTAGTTTGATTTTGTCGGCGAGATGTTGGCGAACTGAGACTATGAGCAACGAATCACGGCCTCTACCAGATTTTTCAAGAGGTTAACATCTACGACACAAATTTTGATAAACACGTGTTCCAATTTTAAGGTATCAAGTTGCGGGTTGGCATTCGCAAGATGGACTGAAAGAACTTTCACTTTTGCAGTTTTCATAGAGAGCTTATCTATGATCTTATTCTCCATAGCTAGATCTTCATGAAGCTTCTCAATTTTTGAAACGAAGGAGGCACTTGTAACGCCTGTGTTTCTAGCCTAGACATTAATATTGATGTAATATTCTAGGTTAACCTTTTTAACTCATTTTGAAATTATAGTAATGTATTATTTGAGTATTATGTGTTTTATGCTTAATTATGTGGCTTAAATGAATTAAAAATAAAAATAAGCATAATAACAAAATATCAGACCAATATCTATGAAGGAAGTTGTAGTGGTTGTGACAACGGTTCCGGATATATAAAGAATGCCGAAATCTGAGTTATACTGTCGAAGTTTTGTGACAGAACCGATACGACACTACATGACGTAAATAGTGAGTTTATGATAGAGAGATATTATGGCTTAGTGATCTAAACAAAAGTCGTAGAATACGTTAAACCGAGAGCGTGCATAAGAAGAATGTCTAAATCTGAATTCGTATGAGGAAGTTATGATTTTTTGAAGTTTCGACTTAGCAGGATGTTGCCCAAAGTTCGAATTTGAGATCGAGTGATTTCTAGCCGAAACAATCTAAACGAGGATCGAAGATCTCATCGATAGTAGTCCAACGGTAAAAGACAAATGAAAGCGGACGTCATATGATGGAGTTGTGAATTCCTAATAGATTTTTCCTGTCCCGGTCTACTAAAAATAATATAATAAAAGTTAAAGTCATAATTAGACAACGGAGTCTAAACGAGAGTTGTAGAGCATTATCTCAACTACACATGCATATAAAGAACGTCAAAAACGGAGCTCGTATGTGAAAGATATGAATTTCTGAGATTCGGGGCACGAACTTCCACCTGTGTCAGAGCTCACGACATGAACACAATGTTCACGACGTGAGCAGGTGATGGACACCTTCCAGGGAAAGTGGCCATGATGAACGCAGTGACCTCTCGAGCTCGCGATGTGAGCATTAGTGGCTCATGACGTGAGCATAGGATTTCAGCCCCCTATAAAAAGAAAGCGAGGCCAGCCGTTTAGGGTTGCCAATTTCTTTCCTCTCACTCCATATTACCTCGATTTACGTGTAAGCTATACCCCCGAAGCCACGATATCATCCCGACACCCGAAGCAAGTCCCGAAGCATCGAAGATCCCAAGAATTAAAGAGTTTTGAGCTGAAGCTCTGCCCGCGAGAAGCCTGGTGTGTGAAGATATCACAGTTTCACCAAAGACTACTGCTTTTAGAGTCGTAGTGCTGTCCGAGCATCGTCTTATCAAGTGAGTACATAGTCCCTTTCATATACACGGTTTTTAATACAAGTATTGTTGTAGGTATTAAGTATATGTTTTGAGTGAGGGTATATTCCCTTTTCTTGTAACATATAAATATGAAGTATCTCATATAACATATGTGATATGTGTGTGTGTGTGTATATATATATATATATATATATATATATATATATATATATATGACATGTTTATCTGGAATGAGTATTGAATGTATATCATATAATGTTTATAAGTTGAATCTGAATGAACATGCATGTTGCTATCTACAAAAATGTTGGGTAGAACTGGGTAGATAGTTGACGTGTGATAAACTGATGAGAGGCCTCGATGTTATTGTGATCTAGTCATCTAGCGGAGTTTAGATGACGACCACAGACTTTTCTAAACAGTTTAGTGGAACAATGGCAGGCTCACCACCTGTAGGTGTTAATAAACTTGGGTGTTCATTTGTTGTATTTCATGCCCTACATGGTTGCCTTGTTTGACATATATTGTTGAGGAACCCCCGAAGCATGTGTTATCGCCCCGATGAAAATACTTAGACTAGATCCCTTGTGATAGTTGTTTTAGGGACGTAAGGTGAGGATAACGGGAATGGATAATTGGGTTATTGTTGGTTGATGAAATTAATATTAATATCTATCGTGGGTTGAAAATCCTATGTGCTCACCGGGCTCCCAAGCCTAACCCACTTAGTTTTCTTTGTTTTATAAGTAGTGGCGCGAGAGCATAAGTTGGACGACTTATCAAGATATTTTGATTATATGCCTGTAGTGTATATAGCTGTTTTAAGGCTTATAATGTGCCGTTTATGCTTTTGTCTGTATCGGAACATGACATCCCGAGTTTTGTTATATAATGAAAATACATTTCTTAAGAAATGCTTTGGTAAACCTTATTTTATCATGTACTATTTTGGGGACGAATTCTGCAACTCTTTTAAATCACTGGATTTACTCTGAAATTATTTTAAAAGCATAAATGAAACCGGTCTTTTATGGCCATGAATTTGGGGATGTCACAGTTGGTATCAAAGCAATAGTTGAAGCAGACTAGGAATTTGTAGGATTTCTAGACTTAAACTTAGAATGCTAAGTGAAGATTGTGAGATGAGTGTCTATCATATTTTAGACACGAGCACTAGTTTATTTTAGGAAAATTGCCTAAAATGCTTTTATGTTCTAAATGATATATGTTTGTGATATATGATATTATTTGTTCGGATCTATGGTTTGTTGCCAACCGGATCTGGAAACCTCATGTATTTAGGATTCTAAGCATAGAATTACGGTATTAGAACTAGCATGTAAACATTTTCGGAGTGATAAGGATGATTTAATTATCTATCATGATTGAGGATCTAAATTCACCTTATTCGGTGTGTAGATCAAAAATGGTAAGAACCAGAAGTGGAGTTGGAAACGTGAATGAAGACAGGAACCAACCACCTGTGATTGAGCGAGTAACTGTTGTAGTAGCAGCACTTGAGCCAATAACAATGGTTGGTGTACAATTGATGATTTAGATGATGTTAGATCGTCAAATGGATGAAACTAGACGTCTGCTTCGGTAGAATCGTGAAGAACTTTCAATGTTGATTGAACAGCCCGAGTTGAATTAAGGGCATTCAGAAGGAGGTAACTTCAGTTGGATTGTTGGTCAAGCCAGCCCACTGTTAGTTAGACAAAACAACCAGGAGGGAGGAATTGATGGACTTGGATGCAAGTACAAAGACTTTTTGACTTGAAAACCATCAACCTTCACTGGAAAGGAGGATCCAATCGGAGTTTTGGATTGGATCTCAGAAATGGAGCTAGCCTTCATGACATGTGGTTGCAGATGCAAGTTGTTGACCACGTTCATAGTACGTCAGTTCAGAAGTGGCTTTGTTCGTTGGTGGAACACTCTGGGGAAAACCCTACGCCCTAATGAGCCACTGCCACCGACTTGGGCAGAGTTCTTGATGCAATTCAAGCGCAAGTTCTGCTCGGCCCAAAATCTACTGGAGTTGGAGAAAAAGTTTCTGAAATTGACTAAAGGCAGCATGTCAGTCGATGATTACACCAATGCCTTTACAGACAAAATGGAGTTTTCTTTGCACATCGTCCCAGATAAGCTGAAAAAATTTGACCGGTACGCAAAAGGACTCCCATGGGAGTATGTTGTGCCAGTACGTCAGGAACCTACTCTAGAGGCAGCTATTTGGGCTGCCAAGTCTATTGAGGATATGATCAAGGGGAGAACCGTCAGCAAGGTTGAGGTTGATGAAAAGAGAAAGTTTGAAGGAACTTCGGGTTCTAGAAGAAAAACAAATTTTCGAAGTCTAATTCAAAAAAGCTTGGAGGCGAAGTGAAATGGTGTGAAAAAAGCACTCTGGGAAGTGTAGTGAGGAGGTGACCTGCTACAAATGTGGAAAAACTGGGCATTATGCCAATGAGTGTCCGTCCAACAAGAGGATGTGCTTTGGATGTAACGAAGAGGGGCACATTTTGAAAGATTTTCCTAAAAAGAAGTAGGCAGCAAAACCCAATATTCCACCAAAGCCAAAGATGAGTGCCTTTCAGATGACACTTAAGGATGCAAAAGATGAAGCTAATGTCGCTTTAGGTACCTTTCTTGTAAATAAATTGCATACCCAAATTTTAGTTGATTCTGGAGCCAACTACTCCTTTATTTCGCATGAATTTGGTAGAAAACTAGCTTTGTTTGTCGATAGACTAGATAATGCTTTAATAGTCGAGGTTGCTAGTGGCAAGTTTGTACCTGTTAGCCATCGCATGAAAGACATCTTCATTGATTTGAAGGGGAATAAGTTACACAAGGAATTATTGCCTATTGAACTAAATGGTTTCGACATAGTGTTGGAAATGGATTGGCTTAGCGCCAATGATGCCGACATATTATGCAAGAAGAAGATAGTAAAAGTGAGCCCACCAGGGAAAGAGTCATTTATGGTGTATGGGGACAAATGCATTGTAAGTTCTGGGATTATTTCCCTAATGAAAGCCAGAAGGTGTTTGGCCAAAGGATGTACATCATATTTGGCATTCATAATTGATGCAAAGAAGTAGAAAAAGGAGATGTAGAACATTCGTATGGTGTGTGATTATCCGGAAGTATTTCCTGAAGATCTTCCCGTATTACCGCCTGATAGACAAGTGGAGTTCAGAATAGACTTGTTACCAGGATGCACGCCAATAGCAAAAGCACCTTATTGATTAGCACCAATGGAGATGAAGAAGCTGATGATACAACTTCATGAGTTATTGGACAAAGGTTTCATTAAACCTAGTTCATTACCCTGGGGAGCTCCGGTGTTATTCGTAAAGAAAAAGGATAGGAGTATGAGAATGTACATTGATTACGTAGAGCTGAATAAGGAAATGATAAATAATAGATATCCATTTCCAAGGATTGATGACATGTTCGATCAACTACAAGGTTCAAGTTATTTTTCGAAGATCGACCTAAGGTCAGGATATCATCAGCTGAAGGTGAGAAAGCAGGATATCGAAAAGACTGCATTCAGAACACGATATGGACACTACGAGTTTTTGGTTGTCGTTTGGACTAACCAATGCCCCAGCAGCATTCATGGATTCAATGAACAAGGTTTGTAAACCGTTCCTTGATAAATATGTGATAGTGTTTATAGATGACATTCTGATTTACTCGAAAAGCCAAGAGGAGCATGGCCAACACTTGCGAGAAGTGTTGGTAGTCTTGAAGAAGGAGAAACTGTATGCAAAGTTCTCCAAATGTGATTTTTGTATTCGAGAAGTCCAATTCTTGGTTCATGTGGTCAACCAAGAAGGGATAATGGTTGATCCAGCGAAGATTGAAGCCATGATGAAGTGGGAACAACTAAAAAGTCCGACGAAGATCCGAAGTTTTCTGGGATTAGCTGGATATTACCGAAAGTTTATCCAAGGCTTTTCTTCGATCGCTACTCCACTAACATCTTTGACCCACAAAGGAGCTACTTAGACTTGGAGTGATAAGCACAAAGAAACATTCGAGTTGCTAAAGAAGAAGCTATGTGAGGCACTGATTCTTTCTCTACCCGATGGAGTTGAAGACTTCGCTGTCTATAGCGATGCGTCTGGTGTTCGATCAGGTTGTGTTTTGACCCTAAGAGAAAAGGTGATAGCATATGCATCTCGACAGCTGAAAGAGCATGAAAAGATCTACCTAACTCATGATATGGAGTTGGCAGCATTAGTATATGCTCTAAAGATATGGAGGCATTACCTATATGGAACGAAGTGCAAACTTTTCACTTATCATAAGAGTCTTCAATATCTCTTTAATCAGAAAGAATTGAATATGAGGCAACGACGCTGGCTAGAGTTACTTAAGGACTACGGCTGTGAGATACTTTACCACCTGGTAAAGCAAATTTTGTCGTTGATGCTCTCATTCAGAAAGTTAATCTTGAGAGAAAGATGCAAAGAGCGTTGAGAATAGAAGCTGTCTCGATAAATGTAGAGAGTAGAAAGCTCAAGAAGAAGCTTTAGAGAATAATAACCGAAAGGAGGAACGTTTGAGTAAAACGTTAGTGTTCAGTATAAACAGTCACGGACTGAAGGTGTTCCAAGATCGGATTTGGGTACCTAAGTCTGGAGGAATAAGAGATCTTCTAATGGAAGAAGCTCACAAAACCATGTACTCGATTCATCATGGCAGCAATAAAATGTATAGGGACCTAAAACCCTATTACTGGTGGCCGACGATGAAGCTTGATGTACCAAAGTATGTGGTCGAGTGTGTGACCTATGCGAGGGCTAAGGCACAACATCAAAAACCGTATAGGAGTTTAGAACCTTTTCCTATACCTATTGGTAAATGGGAAAACATTGTTATGGATTTTGTCACTAAACTTCCCAGAACAAAGAATGGTCACGACATGATTTGAGTAGTCATTTATCGCTTCACTAAGAGTGCGCACTTCATAGCAGCCAATGAGAAATGGTCTATGGATAAGCTTGCGAATTCTTACGTGAAGGAAATTATGAGGCTTCATGGTGTTCTGTTAACGATTGTATCAGATCGTGATAGTCCTTTCACCTCAATGTTTTGGAAAAGTTTACAAGAGGAATTAGGTACCAAGTTGTGTTTGAGTACATCTTACCATCCACAGACTGATGATCAGATCGAGAGGATGATACAAACACTTGAAGATACGCTGAGAGCATGTACCCTGGAATTCCAAGGTAACTGGGATGAACATTTGCCTTTGGGAGAATTTTCCTACAATAATAGTTTCCACTCGAGCATTAAGATGACAACTTATCAAGCTTTGTATGGACAGAAGTGTCGTATGCCATCTTGTTGGCTTGAGGCTGGGGAAAAGCAGTTTATGGGCCTGAGATAGTCCATCAGACTGCTAAAAAGTTGAAAGTGATTAGGGAGAGAATGTTAGAAGCTCAGGATCGTCAAAAGAGCTATGCTGACAAGAAAAGACGACCGATGACTTTTGAAGTTGGGGATTCGGTTTTGCTTATAGTCTCGCCGTGGAAGGGACTTATAAGATTTGGTAAAAGGGGAAAGTTAAGTCCAAGGTTTATTGGACCGTTTAAAGTTCTTTAGAGGATTGGGAACCAAGCTTACAAGCTCGAATTACCCGAATAACTAAATGGAATTTATAACACTTTCCATGTGTGTTATCTGAGGAAGTTCACGGGAGGCAATCGTTGACCGTAAATAAGAGGTTGCGACGCAAGATTCCACTTTCGGAATTAAGAATTGATGAAAATAAGAGGTTAATTGAAGTACCAGAGGCAATCGTTGACCGTAAGACTAAGAAGTTGCGACGCAAGATGGTCGAATTAGTGCTTGTCCATTGGAAACATACGAATGGGCCAAATCTCACTTGGGAGACGGAGAGTGACATGATGAGTCGCTATCAGCATTTGTTTGTTGATATGTGATTCCGGGGATGGAATCATCCTATGGGGGAGAGAATTGTAATGCCCGTATTTCTAGGCTAGGCATTAATATTGATGTAATAGTCTAGGTTAACCTTTGTAACTCATTTTGAAATAATATAAATGTATTATTTGAGTATTATGTGTTTTATGCTTAATTGTGTGGCTTAAATGAATTAAGAATAAAAATAAGTGTAATAATAAAATATTAGATAAGCCCAATATCTATGAAGGAATTTGTAGTGGTCGTGACAAGGGTTCTAGATATATAAAGAATGCCGAAATCCGAGTTATAACGAAGAAGTTATAACCTGTCGAAGTTTCGCGACAGAACCGGTATGACACTACATGACGTAAATAGTGAGTTTACATTAGAGCGATATTAGCCTTAGTGATCTAAACGAATATCGTAGAATATGTTAACCCGAGATCGTGCGTAAGAAGAACGTCTAAATCTGACTTCGTATGAGGAAGTTATGATTTTTTGAAGTTTCGACTTAGTAGTATGCAGCACAAAGTTCGAATATGAGATCGAGGGATTTCTAGCCGAAACAATCTAAACGAGGATCGAAGATCTCGTCGATAGTAGGCCAATGGTAAAAAGACAGACAAAAACGGACGTCAGATGAAGGAGTTGTAAATTCTTAACAGAATTTTCCTGTCCCGGCCTAAGAAAAATAATATCATAAAAGTTAAAGTCATAATTAGACAACGGAGTCTAAACGAGAGATGTAGAGCATAATCTCACCTACGCGTGCATATAAAGAACGTCAAAAACGGAGCTCGTATGTGAAAGATATGATTTTCTAAAGTTTGGGGCACGAACTTCCACCTATGTCAGAGCTCACGACGTGAACACAGTGTTCACGTCGTGAGCGGGTGATGGACACCTTCCAGGGCAAGTGGCCATGACGAACGCAGTGACCTCTCGAGCTCACGATGTGAGCATTAGTGGCTCATGACGTGAGCATATGATTTCAGCCCCCTATAAAAAGAAAGCGAGGCCAGCCGTTTAGGGTTGCCAATTTCTTTCCTCTCACTCCATATTAGCTCGATTTATGTGTAAGTTATACCCCCGAAGCCCCGGTATCATCCTGACACCCGAAGCAAGTCCCTAAGCATCGAAGATCCCGAGAATTAAAGATTTTCGAGCCGAAGCTCTGCCCACGAGAAGCCCGGTATGTGAAGATATTACAGTTTCACCAATGAATACTGCTTTTAGAGCCATAGTGCTATCCGAGCATCGTCTTATCAAGTGAGTGCGTAGTCCCTTTAATATACACGATTTTTAATACAAGTATTGTTGTAGGTATTAAGTATATGTTTTGAGTGAGGGTATATTCCCTTTTCTTGTAACATATAAATATGAAGTATCTCATATAGATTACGTGCTATGTGTGTGTGTGTGTGTATATATATATATATATATATATATATATATATATATATATATATATATATATATGATCTGTTTATCTGGAATGAGTATTGAATCTGAATGAACATGCATGTTTCTATCTACAAAAATGTTGGGTAGAAATGGGTAGATAGTTGACGTGTGATAAACTGATGAGAGGCCTCGATGTTATTGTGATCTAGTCATCTAGCGGAGTTTAGATGACAACCACAGACTTTTCTAGACAGTTTAGTGGAACGTTGGCAGCTCGCCACCTATAGGTGTTAATGAAATTGGGTGTTCATATGATGTATTCCATCCCCCACATGGTTGCCTTGTTTGACATACATTGCTGAGGAACCCCCGAAGATTGTGTTGTCCCCCCGATGAAAATCCTTAGACTAGGTCCCTTGTAATAGTTGTTTTAGGGATGTAAAGTGAGGCTAACGGGAATGGGTAATTGGGTTATTGTTGGTTGATGAAATTAATATAAATATTTATTGTGGGTTAAAAAACCAACGTGCTCACCAGGCTCCCAAGCCTGACCCACTCAGTTTTCTTTGTATTACAGGTAGTGGCACAAGAGCGTAAGTTGGAAGACTTATCAAGATATTTTTTATTATAGGCTTGTAGTGTATATAGCTGTTGCAAGGCTTATAATGTCCCGTTTATGCTTTTGTTTGTATCGAAACATGACATCCCGAGTTTTGTTATATAATGAAAATACATTTCATTAAGAAATGCTTTGGTAAACCTTACTTTATCATGTACTGTTTTGGGGACAAATTCCGCTGCTCTTTTAAATCAATGGATTTACTATGAAATTATTTTAAAACATTAAATGAAACTGGTATTTTCTGGCCGTGAATTTGGAGATATCACAGCACTTATCTCCGCATTGTCGACTCGGAGTTCTAAATGAACCATGGATAAAGCGTCATTCTCTATTTGAAGAGTGTTGCCGAGACTTGTAATTACCTTGTTGGCAGCCTCCGTGGTTTTATCAGAGGAACTCTGAAAGTCCTCCATAAATTGAGTGAGATCGGCAAGTAGTTTTTCGATTTTTTCGGACGCTTCACGAATAGTCTTTTCTGAGATTTCAATAGCTTTGCTAGAGGCATCGAGACTTTAGGCATGCTCTTTGGTGAAGGTCTCGATAAACTCTTTGAAAAACCTATACTAGTATTCATTGCTTGACGATGTTTTAGAAGACTCAAGTAGAGTATCCAACTTTTCATTGAGGGCCTTGAACTGCCCTTTCATCATTGGTGCATCATCATCACTTTTCTCGTGAACAATGAATGGACTGTAGTGGAAATCTTGGAAGTCATCCCGATCATCACCAAAGATCGTATCCGGATCATCATTCCTCAAGGGTGAGATTGGGGTAGAATCCTGACCAACGGTAAAGCCAAAAGTACATGCCCCCGTATCAGATATGTTGACAGTCACTTGAGGTGTACTTGTAGTAGTGGTTGTAGTTGTTGTAGATTCGGTGTATAGGGGATTGGTTTGAGCAATCGAGATATATGGTGACGAAATACCAATAGATATATTCGGACACGGAGCAATAGTGATAGGTATAGAAATAGGTGCAGAAGAAGCAGTAGGAGAAGGTGGAGGAGAAGGTACATGAAATGATTCATTTGGTGAAGGAACTGAAGTATGAATCGGAGATGATACCTTTGGAATGGAGTGAGTAGGAGAAGGATCCGAGACCATTGGTTGAGAAGTTGCAACAAGATCATCAGTCTCATTTTGAACTTTCTCTCGCTCTTATAAATCCAAATGCTTGTGAGATTCGGAAGCTTC